>NC_050443.1:14872982-14942959 GCF_903995425.1 Onychomys torridus
AAGGTACATTCTGACCATCAGGACTTTGGGGAATTATTTAAAAGCCTCTAAATCTGAGCAAATGCATTTTCTTAAGAAACAACAGCAAGAACAACTGACATCATCTATGAACACTGCTGTGAACTGGTTAGGTTCTTGATGGCCAGGGAGGCATTGACTTCAGCTGTGAGCACTGGGGAAATGGGACATGTCTTGACATGCTTGTCTCTGTTTGCAGTAAACACTCTGGCTTGGTAAAATGTAAGAGAAATAAAAATTACTACCATTTATTTTAACAAAGAAACCATCTATGATGGATAATACTCTGAACCAGAGGAATTTCAGAGTTATAGCATGTGGTGTCTATAGACAACAGGGAGTTGGGCATGGACACACAGCTGGATTGTTGCCAGTTCTGCTTTTGCCTTACTTGGCCATGCTGGAGTAGTTGGCAGCCTGGGGTGGGTCAACTGCCATGAAAGACTGAGACTTCTTCTTCAAGTAGTTGTGTTGGCTGTTGTGTTTGTTTAATTTGTTAGGGCCTCTGGCCAAATTTAATTCAGTTTTATGGACTCTATGGGATGTAAACATGGAAATTTTGTGTTTATGTTTTTATCTTTTGGAGAAAGAGGCCTTCTAGAAACAATTCCTTAGCCTTTAGTTGATCCCACACTCCATGTCCTCATGATAGGGATGGAACTCAGAGCTGAGTGTGTGTTATGTAATTTCTCTTCAAAAGAGCCCAGACCTCCAGCTTCTCCTGGTGCATTCTAGAAGATGCTTCCTGCTGAGCTTTTCTCTTCTCATCCCATCACTGAGGGATTTTAGACATGTTCTCTTGCTGAGCTATATCTCAGCTAAGAATTGTCTACCCTTGAGTGTCCAAGTAACTTCAGTGACCCTGGCTCTGTCCAGTATAAGGGCCTCCTTTCATATTTGATCTTCAGAGTTGTAGACATGTAGGGTGTGAGGTAAAAGTGAATTGTCTGTATAACAGACCCAAGTTTAGAAAGGCAGTTTATGGGGAAAGAGGATGTTGGAGGAAGACATGGAAGGAATGCAGGACCAGATATGGTTGGACAGAGAAGGACGAGGGTTTAGGATGCTGGCTAGGAAGTTTAGAAAAAGCAAGCCAAAGAGAATAGATAATAAGACATGTAGTGATGGTTGGTACAGACACAGGTTCAGGGAGACAGCTGAACATGCAAGCCAGCCAGCCAGCCAGCAAGCTAGAGAGTGAGCAAGCAAGCAAGCCAAAAAAATATTAGAGCCAAAGAGACATGAACGGTGTCTAAATCACCAGCTCCAGGCATGGGGACATTGTGTTGAGAGTGAGATCAGCCATTAAAAACTGCTCTGGAAAAATCTGGGTCATAAAATCAGTTCTAGAGGAACCATGTCAGAAATACTCCATGAATTTCTCAGCTCATGTTACCTAAGTTCTGGATATGGGATGCCCAAGGGGATAGAGTGCTTTCCCTAGACACCCCTACACAGGTACAATTTCCCAACAACTGGAGGGCACATGGGTTGCTGGGAAATCCCTCCTCCACCTGGAGGCCTGAGGTGGTCAGTTGCAAATTAAGAATCTCTGAAGTACAAGGCAGGTGGTGAAACCTCTGCCTGGTCTTTCAGGCTCCCATTGTTCGGTGGTGCTCCATGCCTGAGGTGAAAAACCTTATGTCTCTGAGAATCCATTAGTTGCCATAGAATATTTATCATGGGCTCCTGCCCACTCTCAATTGTATGAACAATTGTGTTTGCTAACTTGTTGAATTTCTTTGATCTCACGCTGAAGAAGCAAAGGGAGCAGAGAGAAAGAGAGAAAGGTGGGTGTGGGGATGAGAGACAGAGAGGACAGAGAAAGAGGAGAGACAGAGGTTTTGCTCTGTAGCCCATCATCTTCCTGCCTCAGTCTCCCAAGGGCTGCACTTCCAGGCATGTGCCTCCATGTCTGGCTCATATAGGACCCTTAACACCATCCAGTTGTTAATCTAAGAGTCTTTGTAAACAATACCTTCACTCTCAGGGCAGCCAATGAGATGGGTGCAAATCCCTCACATGAGAAAGGAGGAAACACTAAAGATGTTGCATTAAACATGTGTACACATACACACTTTGTTCCTACCCTAAGTGAGTTCTTACAGTTCTGGAAGGAAGGACTCTCGTAATCTAACAAAAGATAGAAATCTGTCGGAAGTGACCATGAGACACCCACCAATTTGTACTGCATTTATGATTGATTTATTGTGAATATGTTTGCGTGCATATACATACATGTGTGCTATGGTGGGTGTGTATGTCTTTATGTCACAGGGCAGACTTTGGTGGTTGGTTCTTTCCTTGCAACATGTGTGTCCAGAGGATTGAACTGATGTCTTCAGGATTGATGGCAGGCTCCTTTCCATGCTAAGATATCTCACTGTTCCTTGTACCGGTTCTTTAAGGTTTTGGGAACCTCTTTAACACTTTTGAATTGCAGGTGAGGGTCAAACACACTTTTATTCTTTACAGTGGGCAGAGTTGTCTGGGTGTAGGGATGGGAAACTCTGGAAGTTGTATACTACCCTGGGGCTCACATGACTCATTTTCTGTGCCCACAGGAAAGTGCATTTGGCTTGGTGAAGGCATTGCCCACAATTAGTTTTTCCTTTTCTTCACCACCATCCTCCAGAACTTCTCCTTGTCCTGTCCCATGGCTCCTAAGGACATTGATGTAGGTCCCACAGACAGTGGCTTTGGAAAGTGCCCTCAAAATACCAGATCTGCTTCTTGGCCCACAGACTGGACTGAGGTGGCCATGTGTCTCCACTTCTTTTGAGAATGGCCCCATCTTTCTGCCTCTGAGAGACCTGCTGGAAACCAGGCCATCGGCCACTGTTCACTTTCTTCCTCCTTTCTGCAGCTTCTGCAAAGCTTGGAGGTATGTTCTTCTTCCCTGTGAATGGCACTGGAGCAATCAATCAAATGATTTTATTGATCAAGTGCCTTTCTTGATGTGTGAACAGAGAGACTTCTGGAGGCCACATCTCATACTAAGTCACTCCCAACAGCCACAGTCCCCATGTGTCAGCTCCTGGAGATATATGATTTATGCTGATGGACTCTGTATGTGATCTAAATTCTGTGTCTATAGATTTGCCTAATATGCATGGTTCATGTCAACAGAATCACATAGTGTGTGATCTTTTGTGTCTGGTATCTTTTTCTTCACACAATATTATCTAGGTCCCTGTGCTTTGCAGGCCACAGTCACATACCTTCATGGGCTTTTGGTATAATCTTTCCCACCCAAAAGCACAATTACCTTCTTTCCTGTGTTCTGCCAGCAGAAGGTGTGGTCCTGATTTAGGTTGGTCTTACTGCTTCTAAGAATCTGATAAGAAATACCTCACAGCATGCCCAGCAGCTTGGGTTTTAGTTGATGCCAGATGCAGTCAAGTCAACACTCAAGAACAGCCATCACAAGGCCCAGTCCCCTGACCTCCTGGTTACTTTTACATGTGACCTCTTGGTTGTCTGGTGACGAAGGTTCTTTTCAGAAGGGCTTCTGGCTCCAAACTCCATCATGTCCAGGCCAGGTTTGTGAAGGGGACAACCTGTTGCCTTGTTCCTTGCTGCGTTGTGAGAACCTGGAACAGCAGGTGGCTGATGCCAGGTGTTTAATATGGTGGAAGAATAATCAGTAAGTAAATAAACAATTCGATACTGTGACAAAATGAGTTACTCCATAAACTTACCCAATGTGCAGCCAGACCTGGTCTCTCAAATCAGATCAAGCTACACAACTGTCTTGCCATGCAGAGGGCTTAGTCCAGTCCCATGTAGGCTCCACAGTAATTAATCCAACTTTCATGAGTTCCCTCTGGTTTGGTTTTCTCTGTATGTTTCACCATCATGATCCTGATGCACTTGCTCATAGAATCTCTTTGACTAGACTCCTGGAGCTCTGTCTAGTGATTGTCTGTGGATCTCTGCATCTGCTCCCATCAGTCATTGGAGAAAAGCTCTGTGATGACAGGGTATTCACCAGTCTGATCTCTGGGGCAAGCCAGTTCCAGTTCAGGCACACTCTCCACTACTGATAGTAGCCCAGGCTGGGGTCATCCTTGGGGATTCCTGGCAACTTCCCTAGCACTGGGTTTCTCTCTCTCCCCATGATATCTCCCTCCATTATGGTATCTCTCTCATTGCTTTCCCACTCCATCCTTGTTCTAGCTCAACCATCCCATTCCCTATGTTCTCATCTCCTATCCGCTACCCTCCATTGTCCACCCCTTATCCCCAGTTTACTCATGGAGATCTCATTTATTTCCCCTTCCCAGGGCGGTCCATGTGTTCCTTCTTTGGGTCTTCCCTGTTAGTTAGCTTCTCTGGAGTTGTGGGTTGTTGCCTAATTACCTTTTGCTTTATATCTAGTATCCACTTATGAGTGGGTGCAAACCATGTTTGTCCTTCTGAGTCTGGGTTCCCTTACACAGGATGATATTTTCTAGTTCCATCCATTTGCCTGCAAATTTCATGATGTCACTGTTTTTCTCTGTTCAGCAATACTCCATTGTGTATATGTACCACATTTTCTTAATCCATTCTTCAGTTGAGGGGCATCTAGGTTGTTTCCAGGTTCTGGCTATTATGAATAATGCTGTTATGAACATAATTGAGCATGTGTCCTTGTGGTATAATTGAGCATTCCTTGGGTATATGCCCAAGAGTAGTATAGCTGGGTCTTGAGGAAGACTGATTCCCAGTTTTCTGAGAAGTTGCCATACTGATTTCCAAAGTGGTTGTACAAGTTTGCACTCCCACTAACAGTGGAGGAGGAGTGTTCTCCTTGCTCCATATCCTCTCCAACATAAGTTGTCTGCAGTGCTTTTGATCTTTGCCATTATGACAGGTGTAAGATGGTATCTCAGAGTTGTTTTGATTTGCATCTCCCTGATAATTAAGGACACTGAGGAATTCCATAAATGTCTTTCAGCCATTTGAAGTTCTTCCTTTGAGAATTCTCTATTTAGCTCTATAGCCCATTTTTTTTTAACCTTTTTAGAAATTTATTGGGACACACACACACACACACACACACACACACAGAGAGAGAGACAGAGAGAGAGAGAGAGAGAGAGAGAGAGAGAGAGAGAGAACAGAAGGATGCACAGAGGGTCCACCTGTTTTTTAGACTGGGTCACTGTCACAGGCTGATGATGTAATTAAGGACAATCCTTACATCCCAGACTTTCACTTATTATAAAAAAGCAGGTAGATGGGAATAGGGGCATTGTTCCTCTTCCAGCTGATTTTTGGACATCAGTTGGCTCTTAGGGGAATGGAGAAAGGGAGTCTTCCGAGGTAGACAGGCGTTGTGGGATACTGTCTTTCATCCGTTTGCTCTGGAGACATGAATCCCTCTTGGCTGTGGCTGGGAACCTTCTGTCTGACAAGATACTGGTGACACAGAAAAAAGTGTGGTAGTGGCAGCGGTAGCTGTGTGGGGGTCCAGTAAAGGCGAGGGACACATGCATGCTTGCAGTCTTGTGGTCTCGCTGGACGGGGGAGGAGGTGGCAAGCGGCAGCGGTCACAGCAGGTCTCAGTGTCTCAGTGGTGTATCTGAGTCTGAAGGGCACCAATGTTGGTTAAGGCAGCTGTGCTTGTGGCTAGCTGCCGATGCCAATGGAGGAGAGTGCTAGAGGAAAGTCACGAGCCATGGTTACCTTTCTAGAGCTTTATTGGGAGAGAGATGTAGACAGAGAGAGAGAGAGAGAGAGAGAGAGAGAGACAGAGAGGGAGAGAGAGGGAGAAGAAGGGAGGGAGGGAGAGAAAGAGAGAGAGAGAGAGTGAAGGGGGGACAGATGGAAGGAGAGGGAGTAGAAAAGGGGAAAAGCTCTATAGCCCATTTTTAATTGGATTGTTTGTTATTTTGACGTCTTGTTTCTTGAGTTCTTTATATATTTTGGAGATCAGCCCTCTGTCATATGTGGGGTTGGTGAAGGTCTTTCCCATTCTGTAGATTGTCATTTTGTGTTATGTACTGTGTCCTTTGCCTTACAGAAGCTTCTCAGTTTCAGGAGGCCCCATGTATTAATTGTTTTTCCCAGTATCTGTGCTGCTGGTGTTATATTTAGGAAGTGGTCTCCTGTGCCAATGCATTCAAGGTGACTTCCTACTTTCTCTTCTATCAGGTTCAGTGTAACTGGTTTTATATTGAGGTTTTGATCCACTTGGACTTGAGTTTTGTGCATGGTGACAGATATGGATCTATTTTCAATCTTCTACATGCTGGCATCCAGTTATGCCAGCACCATTTGTTGAAGATGCTTTCTTTTTTCCATTGTACAGTTTAGGCTTCCTTCTAAAAAATCAGGCGTTCATAGATATGTTGGTTAATGTCAGGGTCTTCAACTCAATTCCATTGGTCCACATGTAGGTTTTAATACCAATACTAAGCTGTTTTTATTATTCTATCTCTATAGTAGAGCTTGAGGTCAGAAATTGTCATGCCTCCAGAGGTGGTTTTGTTGTACAGGATTCTTTTAGCTATCCTGGTTTTTTTTGTTTTTTGTTTTTTTCAGATGAAGTTGAGTATTGTTCTTTCCAGGTCTGTGAAGAATTGTGTTGAGATTTTGATGGAGATTGCATTGAATCTGTAGATTGCTTTTGGTAAGATTGCCATTTTTACTATGTCAATCCTTCTTATCCATGAGCATTGGAGATCTTTCCATTTTCTGACATCTTCTTCAATTTCTTTCTTCAGAGAGAAGTTGTCATCATACAGGTCTTTCACTTGCTTAGTTAGAGTTACTCCAAAGTATTTTTATATCATTTGTGGCTATTGTAAAGTGTGATGTTTCTCTGACTTCTTTCTCAGCCCTTTTATCATTTGTATATAGTTAATCTTGTTAATCTTTTAGTTAATCTTGTATCCTGCCACATTTCTGAAGATGTTTTTCAGTTGTATAAGTTTTCTCATGAAATTTTTGGGGTCACTTATGTATACTATCATATTATCTACAAATAGTGAAAGTTTGAATTCTTCCTTTCCAGTTTGTATCCCCCTGATCTCCTTTTGTTGTCTTATTGCTCTAGCTAGAACTTCAAGTACAATATTGAATAAATATGGGGAAAGTGGATAGCCTTGTCTTGTTCCTGATTTTAGTGGGATCGCTTTGAGTTTCTCTCTGTTTAATTTGATGTTGGCTGTTGGTATTATGTTTAGGTATGTTCCCTGTATCCCTGATCTCTCCAAGACCTTTATCATGAAGGGGTGTTGGATTTTTTTTCCAGTTCTACTATTATTTATTTTTTTAAATATTTTTGAAAAAAAATAATTTTTTTTATAATATTTTCAACTTAAAACGCTATTCACACTGAACACGTATGGCAGCTGAACCTACCCAAATATGAAGTTTAAGAAGCCAAGACTGTTCTAGTTTTGTTAAAGGAAAACTGTGCTGCAGACTGTAGTCAGGACGGTTAACAAAGCAAGGAAGAGCACCACTCAATTCACGCTACCACCTTTTGGTACTTCAGTTGGATTATGGGCTGCTGTTGGTCCTGTGTTCGACTTCACACATGTATGGCACAGTCGATCCTGAGAAGATGCAAACTTAAATCCTATTTCCTCAAGTTCACCACTGAGAGAACCCAGTGGTCCTAACATAATAATGCACCAGGCAAAAGCCAGACCATTCGTTTCTTATCTGCCCACCACCACAACCTCCACCAGACATTCTTGTGTAATCTACTTCTAGTTAACAGACTTTCTTCAGAAAATGTTATTTTCAATGGAGAAATGCAACTGAGAAATCTGCTTAACAATTCAGAACCTAATTTAAACTTACTCATTTATTTATTTATTTATTTATTTATTTATTTATTTATTTATTTATTTTACAAAGTGCAGACATTAGAAAGTGTCAGTCAATCCTTAGGGACCAGTTTAGCCTCAAAGACAGACAATTTGGTGAGAGTTGGAGGTTATTTAATTTGGTTCTTTGTCACAGCTGGCTGGTGCTTCTTCCTTGCTGTCTTAATAATAAGCCATGGGGCCAATGCTACTTTCAGGAACTGTGTGACTGCTTCTTACTTAGTAACAGTCTCCGCACTTTTATTAAGCATGCAAGACTAACAAAAACTTTGGTAATGCATAAATGTAACACAGTGATGAGAGCTTTTACAATGAAGTCTTCTAATACTGCCTTCACAGTGTGGAAATTGTGCTACATCCACCAAAAGAGGGCCTGGCTACTCAAATATGTTAGTACTTCACCCAGGAACAAACTCCTTTGCATTTGGATTCAGATTGCTCTTGACCACAAGATCTTCCAGAGAAGAGCCATCAGTGATAACAAGGTCATTAAACTGGTCTTGGATTTGGTCCACAGTTTGTGGGAGATCTCGAGCTGGAACAAACCATTCATGTTCTTCTTCCTCTTCCAGCATTTCTTGTAAACAACCCTCAATAAATTCTTCTTCCCACAACTCCTCTTCTATTTGTCTGTTGAATTCCTCTTCGTTTTCCATCCACATGTACTCTGCAAATGGATCATCATCTTCATGAGAATGACCGTTAATAATCACATCTTCATTGATGATGCTTGGGCTAGTACTGCTGCGACTTGGATCTTTCATGGCTGGTGTTTGTTGTCGTTTTAACCCAGTGCTCCCCCGCTTGACCTGCGCTTCGCCCGCCGCCTCCCTTCTCCAGTCCACAGGGTTGTTGGATTTTGTCTAAGGCTTTTTCAGTATCCAATGAGATGATCATGTGTTTTTTTTCTTTCAGTTTGTTTATATGGTGTATATATGGTGTATTGACAGACTTTTGTAGGTTGAACCATCCTTACATCTCTGGGATAAAGCCCATTTGATCATGGTAGATAATGTTTTTAATGTGTTCTTGGAGTTGGTTTGCCAATACTTTATTGAGTATTTTTGCATCAATGTTCACGAGGGAGTTTGGTCTATAATTCTCTTTCTTTGTTGCATCTTTGTGTGGCTTGGGAATCAGAGTAAATGTAGCCTCATAAAAGGAGTTTGGCAACATTCCTTCTGTTTCTATTGTGTGGAACAATTTGAAGAGTATTGGTATTAACTCTTCTTTGAAAATCTGGTATAATTCTGCATTGAAACCATCTGGTCCTGGGCTTTTGTTGTTGTTGTTGTTGTGAGACTTTTAATGACCATTTCTATTTCCTTAAGTAGTATTGGACTATTTAAATTATTTATCTGGTCTTGATTTAACTTCGGTATGGGCTTCATATCTAGAAAATTGTCCATTTCTTTTAGATTTTCCAATTTTGTGGAGTACAGTTTTTTTTTTTTTTTAAGTATGACCCAATGATTCTCTGGATTTCCACATTGTCTGTTGTTAAGTTTCCCTTTTCATTTCTGATTTTGTTGATTTGGATGCTCTCTCTCTGCCTTTTGGTTAGTCTGGATAAGGGTTTGTCTATTTTGTTGATTTTCTCAAAGAACCAACTCTTTGTTTCATTGATTCTTTGTATTGTTCTCTTTGTTTCTATTTTATTGATTTCAGCTCTCAATTTGATTATTTGCTGGTGTCTGTTTCTCCTAGGCGACTTTGCTTCTTCTTGTTCTAGAGCTTTCAGGTGTGCTGTTAAGTCACTAGTGTGAGATTTCTCCAGCTTCTTTATGTGGGCATTCAGTGCTATGAATTTCCCTCTTAGCACTGCTTTCATAGTGTCCCATAAGTTTGGGTATATAGTACATTCACTTTCATTGAACTCTAGGAAGTTTTTAATTTCTTTCTTTTTTCCTTGACCCATTGGTCATTCAGTTGAACATTATTCAGTTTCCATGAGATTGTAGGCTGTGTAATTCTTGTTGTTATTGAAATCTAACTTTAAGCCATGGTAGTCTGATAGAATACAGGAGGTTATTCCATTTTTTTCTGTATCTGTTGAGATTTGATTTGTGGTTGATTCTATAGAAAGTTCCATGTGGTGCTGAAAAGAAGGTATATTCTTTTTTATTAGGGTGGAATGTTCTGTAGGTTTCGATTAAGTCCATTAGAGTCATAACATCAGTTAGTTCCCTTATTTCTCTGTTAATTCGATCTGGATGATCTGTCCAGTGTTGAGAGTGGGGTGTTGAAGTCTCCCACTATTAATGTGTGTGGTTTGATGTGTGATTTAAGCTTTAGTAATGTTTCTTTTACATATGTGGGTGCCCTTGCATTTGGGGCATAAATGTTCAAAATTGAAACTTCATCCTGGTGGATCTTTCCTGTGATAAGTATGTAATGTCCTTCTCAATCTCTTTTGATTGATTTTAATTTGAAATCTATTTTGTTAGATATTAGCATAGCTATACCAGCTTGCTTCTTAAGATCGTTTGATTTGAAAGACTTTTCCCAGCCTTTTTCTCTGAGGTAATGTCTGTCTTTGAAGTTGAGGTGGTTTTTTTTTTTTATGTATGCAGCAGAAAGATGGATCCTGCTTTTGTATCCATTCTGTTAGCCTGTGTCTTTTTATAGGTGAATTAAGACCATTGATATTAAGGGATATTGATGACCAGTGATTGGTAATTACTGTTGTATTTTGGTGGTAGTGTGTGTGTATTTCTCTTCTTTGGGATTTACCACTGTGGTGTGTAGTTGAGGTTTTTCTGTGTCCACCTGGCTCCTGCAGCCACTCAGACCCAAGTAAACATACAGAGACTTATATTACTTATAAACTGTATGGCCATGTCTCAGGCTTCTTGCTAGCTAGATCTTACAACTTAAATTAATCCATTTCTATAAATCTATACTTTCCCATGTAGCTTGTGACTTACCAGTATCTTTACATCTTGTTTCCTCTGTGTCTGGCTGGCGACTCCTGACTCAGCCTTCTTCTTTCCAGAATTCTCGTCTCTCTTGTCTCCCCTATACTATACTTCCTGCCTGGCTACTGGCCAATCAGCATTTTATTTATCAATCATTCAGAGCAACACATTCACAGCATACAGAAAGATACCCCCAGCACTGGGAATGATCTCTGTAGCATGCCATCTATCCATGCTCCAGATTTTTCTGGATCTTAGTTTCTGTCTCTTGTTTGATATTGTTCATGTTGGTTGTAGTTCCATCTTGTCTAGATCATTATCCCTTATTCCTCCTGGACAGTATTTGATAATCATTACTATTATATATAGTTTTGTATTAGGTTAGAACTTTCTTATTTATACAAAAGGGGAGATATAATGGGTTGCTGTTCCAGCTTTGACCTGGAAGTACTACCCCTATTGAGGCTTCTGGTAACTGTCATGCCTACAAGTCAGGGCCAAGAGGGAACCCTTAAGACATGAGATCCAGATGTGCTGGCTCTCTTGGTTCCTGGATCCTGGATGCTGGAGGTAGACCAAGCAGAGTTCTCCAGAGAACACCACTGGACTGCACTATACCTTTCCCAGACTCTGTAATCTATTTTTTTACTTGTAAGTTATCCCACAAAAATAAACCTCCTTTTTAAGAGTTGCCTCAATACTTCCACCAATAATGGAGTTATCTATTGCCTGTGTTTTTGTGGATGTATCTGAGTTTTTTGGGTTGGAATTTTCCTCCTAGTGCTTTCTGTAGGGCTGGATTTGTGGATAGCTATTGTTTAAATCTGGTTTTGTCTTGGAATGTCTTGTTCACTCCATCTATGGTGTTTGAAAGTTTTGCTGGGTATATTAGTCTAGGCTGGCATCCATGGTCTCTTGGTGTCTACATTACATCTGTCCAGGTCCTTCTAGCTTTCAAAGTCTCCATTGAGAAGTTGGGTGTTGTTCTGATGGGTTTGCCTTTATAGGTCACTTGTCTTTTTTCCTTTGTAGCTCTTAATATTCTTTCTTTATTCTGTATGTTTAGTGGTTTAATTATTATATGGCAAGGGGGCTTTTTTTTTTTTTTTTGGAGTCTAGTCTATTTGATGTTCTATAAGCTTCTTGTATCTTCTTAGGTATGTCCTTCTTTAAGTTGGCAAAGTTTTCTTCCATGATTTTGTTGAATATATTTTCTGTGCCTTTGAGTTGGTATTCTTCTTCTATCCCTATTATTCTTAGGTTTGCCCTTTTTTTTCTTTTCTTTTCTTTTTTTTTTTTTTTTTGAGCTGAGGATTGAACCCAGGGCCTTGCGCTTGCTAGGCAAGTGCTCTACCACTGAGCTAAATCCCCAACCCAGGTTTGTCCTTTTCATGGTGCACTAGATTTATTGGACATTTTGTGTTATGACACTTTTGGTTTGGGTGTTTTCTTTGACTGATTAATCTATTTCCTCTTTTGTATCCTCTACACTAGAGATTCTCTCTTCCATCTCTTGTATTATGTTGGTTATGCTTGCATCTATGTTTCCTGTTCTTTTACTCAGATTTTCTATTTCCATCATTCCCTCTATTTGTGTCTTCATTATTTCTATTTCAATTTTCAGATCCTGATCTGTGTTCTTCATATGTTTAATTGCTTTTTCATGGTTTTCTTGGCTTTCTTTAAGAAATTTATTGCTTTCTTCCAGTTTTTGTTTGTATTTTCCTTAGTTTCTTTAAAGAAAAATTTTCATTTGCTTTTTAAAGGCCCCTAGCATCTTCAAGAAACTATTTTTAAGGTTGCTTTCTTCTGTTTCCACATTGTGGTGTTCAGGTCTTGCTGTTGTAGAAGGGCTAGGTTCTGGTGATGCCACATTGCTCTTTATGTTGTTGAACGTAGTTTTGTACTGGTGTCTGCCCATTTCTTCCTACAGTAGGTGCAAGAGGTGCCTATGTCTGAACGATTTGCTACTGGTCCAATCTATGCTTACTGTGTCTGTGTCTCAGGGTGGCCCCTCTGGGTCCAATCTTAGCTCTTGGTCTAATTGGAGCTGGGAAATTATGTATCTCAGGGAGCTGGTCTTGGCCCAATCCAAGCTATCTGATTCTGTGACTCATGGATTCTCTCTTGGTCTTATCAGGACTCTTGGTTCAGTCAGAGTTGGTGGATTCTGTGTCTCAGGAAGCCTCTCTTGATCCAGTGAAAGCTGGCAGATTCTGTGTCTCAGGAGGCCACTCTTGGTCTAATGAGAGCTGGCAGATTCCTTGTCTCAGGAAGTTACTGGGGTCACAGGCAGATGGGTGTTGGGGTAGGGCATGGGTCTTGTAGATTACATGGTCCTATGGGGGGTTTCATGAGGGACCCTGGCCATGGTGAGTTTCCTGCTGGCTAGCAACTGGGGTAGAGTTGGGTGTGGGTTCCTGGGGACTGGCTGTGTCTCAGGGTCTGGGTCCCAGAGGCAGGACTCTCTGGGTGGGAGCAGAGTCACTTACCTCTTGGTCCAATGGAAACTGGCAGATTCCTTGTCTCAGGAAGTTACTTCGGTCACAGGCAGATGGGTATTTGGGTAGGGCATGGGTCCAATGGGGGTTTTTGGTGAGGGATCCTGGCTGTGGGGGAATTTTCCCTGCTGGCCAGCAAGTGAGGCAGAGTTGGGTGGGCGTTCCTGGGGACTGGCTATGTCCCCAGGTTTGCTCTTAAGGAGTATGTTATGTGCATGCCCTGGCAACTGGTCTAAGTCAGTTTCCTCAACCCTATGTGCCTGTCCTACTATATATCCACCCTTTTATTTTATTACATGGGCACTCAGTGGGATTTGGAGTTCTTTGCTCTGGCCTTGTTGACCCTGCCTCAAGGGGGCTCAGGAAGTAGACTGTGCCTGTCTTAGGTTGGCTTGCCAAACAAGCTCTTATCTGTCTTTTACTTCCAACCCTCAAAGAGCATCCATCCCTGTGGTGTCACCCCAGGTAGGGAGTGTCAGGCAGTAAACTTTTGAATTTCAGAAAGCCAGGCATGCATAACTTCCTGTGGAGGGCTATATGGGTTGGATGTCTAAGAGCCATTAACACCTGTAGAGTCCCCTTAGTGGCTGCCTGTTGTTGTTGTATGTGCTGTAGGAGACACTTAAAAAGGAGAGAGATCAAAAGCACCACCCCATCAATCAAAACATAAGTGAAATCCAGAAGGGATCAAACAGCCAAACCTTTATATCATGCCAAACCTTTAAAAAAATAAAGATTCAAAGGCCTTAACCTGTGCTCTTGTCTGATTTGATTAGAAAATTTCATGTGTTAGCTGTAATAGATAATATAGAAATTTAGCTGATCATGGGCCCTTAATATATGTTCTAGCTCCCAGCCTGCTAAAGTAGTGTTCCTCATCTCAAAAGGTGCCATACAAAATGAGGAAAATCAAGGCTCCACAAACTTCAGCCTTTAGAGGGGCAATGAGAACATGAAAGGGGAGTATATACATTACCCATCTTGGGTGATTTTCTCCTTGGTGGAAGCAGGCTGATCTACGGCCAAATGCACATCTCTTTCTTGGATCCATATTGGCATAGTGGCACTCTGAAGAAAACATGAGGATAACATTCCCCACAGGTTAAGAGAGGGGCTGGTGGCTGCCATTGGAGGGAAATAGGACCTTTCCATCTTACCAGGGGCAGGGTGTGTTCCTTGGCAGAAGCACTTAGTGCTTGTAAGCTGGTTTGAGGCCCTTGTAGGGCCTTGAGTGCCAGGTATGAGACATGTTGAAACTAGGCATTCAAACCAATCTGTGCCTGGTACACAGGAATGACATATTCTCCATGCCCTATGAGCATATCATAGTTCACGGGGATGTTAAGCAAGATGTTTGTCCAGGCCTTGGATTCTGCGTGATCATCATAGGCTGATTTACAACTGAGAAATACTGCAGGCTCCAACACAGCTTTAAGCAAATGGTACTAATGGAAATATGTTTGTAACTGCATTGATCATTGAGCAAGGACCTGCTGAAAGTAGGGGGAATCTGAGCCTGACTTATTGGCTGCCCTCCAGATGATGGGGAGATCAGCTATGGGAGTGGGAATCCAGGGCTGGGCACTGACATTTGGGCCCATATTGACTGGGGAGCCTTCCATGGGGCTACAGACTGACAGTGGCACAGGCTGTGAGGGTTGTAAGACACTTGGCACTGTGGGAGAGCACCCACCTCCTGAGGCAGGCTGGTATTGGGGTAGATCGCCCCAAGAATACTGTGGCAGAGGGGTAGCTGCCAGTAGTGGTGGTGTAGCAGAGGGGACAGCAGCACATGACTTAATGGCAGCTGCCTTCTCTTTGACAGATTTGTCAGGACCCAAACTGACAGCTACATTCTACTTGACAGAGTTTGTGGGGCCCAAATTGAAAACTATGTTCACCTTGCCAGATTTTGCGGGGCCCAAACTGACAGGTACATTCTCCTTTACAGATATATTGGGGCCCAAACTGACAGGTACATTCTCCTTTACAGATATATTGGGGCCCAAACTGACAGTTACATTCTCCTTGACAGATTTCTCAGGGCCCAAACTGACAGCTACATTTCTCTTGGCAGATTTTGCAGGGCCCAAACTGACAGATATCTCAGGGCCCCAACTGTCTGTCTCCTCATCATCAGATATTATAGAGATATCTGACAGGGAACTGGCTGGGGTGTTGAAAAAGATTACCCATCTTTTCAATGGGATGAAAATTTGTATCAGACCCTTATGTCCTGTGTTTAGTGGGGGACTTTGTGTTTTTTTAGGCCACAACTATATGCCCACATGGTGTCTTTAAATGAGGGATGGCAACTGGGAGACGAGCCTTGGTTCCACCTTCTAGGGGGAATCAATCCTTATGTAGAGGTGCCAGGCAAAGTGAAACAAAAAAAATGTGTCTTCCTAATGAGATGGGCAGACAAACATGACAGAAAACACAAAAGAAGGAAAGAAATGGGGGTCCCAACGCTTACCTAGCAAGCAAGGGACCAAAAGAACACAACACTGAGGGGCCTTCTCACTGAAACACACCATCTTGGGGGCGCTGTCAAGCACTGCAAGTGAAGAGAGAGAGATGATCGGAACCTGTGCTGGGAGAAACAATGTAATAGAAGCCCCATATTCAAGCACCAGATGTTGCTGTATCCTAATGGTTCCTTTGAGGGGAGGGAGTGAGAAGGTGCAGTATCAACAACACAGACACTGAGAATAATAGGGAAGGCCTTATATACCCTCCTCCCAGCACCCGATCTGTGTGGTCATCCCTCATTGGCTGGACATGATCAGGAACTCTGACAACGACTGTTGCTAGGCCCTCCGGCAGACTCCAGGTTGGCTCATAAGGAGTATGTTATGTGCATGCCCTGGCAACTTGTCTGAGCCAATTTCCTTGACCCCATGGGCCTGTCCTACTACAGGGGATGACAAGTTAAAGGTCCAAGGATACATTTCAAAATAGAAGTTTCACGGAAAAAAATTAAAACTAAGATATGTGATACTAGAAATAGTTAACAGAGACACAAAGGATCTGGGTGGGAAGGACAGATGGATGTGAGACTAACTGGGATGTTGTAGTTTGAGTGAGAATAACCCCCATTGGCTCATATATTTGAATACTTTGTCCCTGTCTGTAGAAATGTTTGGAAAGGATGAGGAGGTGTGGCCTTGTTGGAGGAGGTGTGTCACTGGGGATGGGCTTTGAGGTTTCCATTTGAGGGCTCTGTCTGCCTCCTGATATGGATGAGATGTAAGCTCTCAGGTACTGCTTCAGCACCATGACTGCCCACCTGTTTCCATGTTCCTGACATGATGGTCATGGACTCACCTCTGAAACTGTAAGCCCCAGTAAATCCTTTTTTATCCCGTCTCTAAGTTGAGCTGGTCATGGTTTCTTTTTTTTTTTTTTAAAATTTTTAAGAATTTTTTTTTTCAGAGATGAGGATTGAACCCAGGGCCTTGTGCTTGCTAGGCAAGTGCTCTACCACTGAGCTAAAACCCCAACCCCGGTCATGGTTTCTCAGCAGAGCAACAGAAGCATGACCAAGATGAAGGGCATGAAAGGAGGACAGACTCTCAGAGAGTCAGAGATGAGACCAAAGAGACACAGATTCACAAGGAGTCACACATGACTAGAGAATAATAGACACATCAAGGTTTCAGAAGTTCAGGCAAACCAAGAGATGGCAGCAGCCATGTGAGAGTCAGCCAGAGGGACAATGTAGGGGAATGAGACCAAGACAGAGGGTACAGTACAGGAAGGTGGATAGAATGGAACAGAGTAGCATAGACACACACATGAGAGATAGAGACAGAGACGTGGAGAGACACAGAGTGACAGGGATAGACAGTGAGTTTAATACTGCTTGTAATGATGAACAGAATAAAAAAGAAATGTGCCATGTAAATTTATGCAAATTACATGCAGATACTATTGTGGTTTAGTTAAAAAATGCTGGAAGGAAACCTTGATGGGTTGGAGCCAGGGGCATCACAAAATTACACTCTACAACAGAACTCACATGGGAGGTTTATTGGAGAAGAGGAAAGGATTCAAGTGGAGAAGGAGGTGCAGAGGCAGCCTCCAGAGGCAGGAAGAGGTGGGAAAGAGGGGGAAATGGGCAGAGTTTTTTTTTTTTTTTTTTTTTTTTTTTTTTTTTGGTAAGGAGATTTAGTGAATGAGCTTAGGGAGAGCTCTACATAGTGTCATAGCTGATGACATATTCTGGCTGGACCCTGAACAGGCCGGTGTAGAGGTATGAGTACTAATGTTCCTCCATTTTGTTTAGTAATAAAAGATTTGAGGTAGGAAGAGGTGGCAAATGAGGTGGGATTGAGGGCACCATGTTCTTGAGACTGCTTCCTGCTGACCCAGGTCCACTGACATCTTTGGGGTACCTGAGAAAGCTGGGATGCTGGTCATACCCTGGGGTAATTGGCTGTTTCATTTCACTGTCTAGGCTCTGTAGAACTATTCAGTAATGCTTGGATCTGACAAGATGCTTAAACAGAAGACAAAGTTAAGTTTGGGGGAAGAATATTTTTTTTAGGTTCTGTGAGTTGAGGGAGGGGAGTCCCAAGGCCAGGGAAAGGTGGGAACAGTACTCATCTGGATCCAAGTCTGAAACCCACACTGTAGAAAAGGTAGTACAAGAAAAGAGATAAGTTTTAGACACATTATTATTCTCACTGTTTGTAATCTGTAAAGAAATCCACATTGCTTTTCTACAGTATACACATACCTTTGAGCCATTAGAAAGCAACCAAAGGGAATTTAGTCATAGAATTGTACAGTGGTAGTATAGTAGTTTGTATTCTGCCAGAGCTAGATTAATAGCTTGTCAGAATTCCATCAATTAATATTAAGGCTATGAATTGTTGGAATCTTCATTTAACAATAGCATATCAAGAGAGAGAAGCCTGGAACATGTTTCATTCTTGTATATCTCAAGTCACTTTCTCCTTATCATCACTCAAGGTTTCATATCTTCACATAAACAAAGGTTATAGCCCCTTCTTAGACCCTATAAAGTGTTTCTTAGACCCTCAACTTAAGCTTTCATATCTTCACATAAACTCTACACCTTAAAACACCTTCTTTCTATCTAATTCACCAGGAGATACAGATGGCTGAGATCAGTCACTGTAAAACAAGCTCCTTTAAATAAAGGAATGGTAAAAAGTTACACTGAAATCTGTGAGTTTATCTCATTTCTGAGTCTGGTAATAGGATCAATTGTGTCTAGACTTAGTATTATCTCTAGGAGAGTGAGGCCTGCACCTTGGATTTTATACAGAGAACTGGGAAGGTGGCTGAAGCCTTGGCTGTCACAGCCAAGTCATCAAGCAGCATCAGAGTCTGAGAATTTTACCTGAGTAAGCTGCCAACCAAGCATCTTCTGAATGTATTAAAAATGACAGAGTCTTACTTGCTGGCTACCTAGACAGCTACCTCAGGGTCCTCCAGGGTCATTGGTGGCAGAGGTCTTAGGGCAGCATCAGTCCTGAGCTGCCAGGACCAGAAGCTCCAACAGACTTTCCTGTGGAGTAGGAACTTGTGGGAGGGCCAGCCTACCATGTCTAGGAAACTCAGGGTAGTTGATTCCCCAGTGTCCTGTTGTCCACAGTCTGGCGAGAGTTTTGGCAGCAGTTGAGGTGAAAGGCAGGTTTTTGTTCAGTGGCTGGTGTTCCCACACTTACAACAAGCTCTGGGTGGAGGTTCTTCTGTGCCCCTCTATCTTCTTTGGAAGAAATAGAGGTGCTGCCAGGAGCTGGCAGGTTGCTCTGTCATAAAGCTTTTTAATTAAACATTTAAATGCCATATTCTGCAGATCTCTGAAGCATTTGAAGACTATCTATTAGGTATACTTGAATAGACAAACTTGGTTTCTTTCTAGTTATTTTTTTAGTTTTTATTTTTTATTGGTTTTTGAGATAGGGCTTCTCTGTTTTGGTGCCTGTCCTGGATCTTGCTCTGTAGACCAGGCTGGCCTTGAATTTACAGAGATCCACCTGGTTCTGCCTCCTGAGTGCTGGGATTAAAGGCGTGCACCACCACTGCCCGGCTAGTTATTTGTTTTAAGCTTAACTTTGAAAAAAAAATATAGCAGACTAAGTAAGGCTTATCCCTGTAATTAATTATATTAGTACTTAGCATGACTACAACTAAAAATTTGGTCACTTATAAGATGATTATTAACTTGTGTTCCATAACCATCTATAATATGTTAGCAGCTCTCATAAGACTAGGACTTTACATTTCCTTCCTGTGAGAATAAATACCAAGATAAAAGTTTCTAATCATAGATAATGGACTAAGTAAATAAACCAAAATAGGAATTTTCTGGGTGAAAGCCAGCTCTGCCCTTTATAAGCTGTGAGGTTCTCTGTCCAAATGCTCAACTCTGGGAAAAGTACTCTCTTTGGGGATCAGAAACTCATTATTAAATATGTATCTTATTTATCAAATGCCTTAATTATCAAACACATGTTATCACTTACCTAAGTTCTCTAGAAGCTTGGTGTTGAACATTTGGCAAAGTCATAAATACCTAGGTGTAAATCTCTTAAGTTAGCTTTTGTTAATCTGAATAGATCTATATAACCTTAAATTTTTATCATCATATATAATATATTCTAAACCAGAGTTGAATCACTTATACAATATGTTGTAATAAATCTAACCATATAGTTTTGTCATCATACAAAAGTCCATAGCAATCCAAAATATTTGAGACTTGTTGCTTCTTTAGTCTAAAAGGAGATACAATGAACGTAGAGCTCCTTAGGACTGAGAGTTGTACTCTTTAACCTTAGAAGAAGATGACAGCCAGCCCCACAACTGCCTATATTGTGACAAGGTCACCAGCTAAGATGGAGGAGAGCCACAAGGTTGCTGTGTAAAACACATTTTTCTAAACAATTGTTACATGCATATATATAGAGAGAGTTTAATCCAAGTTACATATACACATACAGAGTTAGGGCCAGCTTACATTCACAAATATAGAGTTAAATCCAAGTCACACGCGCGCGCGCGCGTACACACACACACACACACACACACACACACACACACACACACACGCTGGCTTCTCTATCTCTGACTGATGTTGCAGCAAACACAGACAGGACATTTAGAGAGGAACAGCAGATGGACACAAAGCAGGTCTTGGAGCAAAGAAAAAGAAAGAAAGTGGAGAATTCTTTCTCAGTTCCCCAACTACCTCATCCAAGGAATACTGAGGCCAGTCTCTCATCAGATGAATGGTCAGAGGCAAGTTGCCCTGTCAGAGACCCAGTTGCTGCTATTGACTGGAAGGCAAAGCCATCAGTGAACGAGAAAGTAGATTTGTTACAGGTGGAAGAGAATGGACCAATTGTGGGTAGAGAAGGAGGGTAGGGTTCCAGCATGAAGTGGGTACCTTTGGCGGGGCCTGCCAAGGTATGCCACCAAAATGCCACACACAACAAAATTAATGCAAGAGGTTTATTGGGGTAGGGGTGAAGTGGAAGAGTGAAGGGCCACGTCTGAGTGGGGACTTGAGAGAGGCAGGCAGACAAGAGGAAGAGAAACGAGAGAAAAGAAGAGGCAAGACAGGAAATAAGACACAAAGAGAGGAGTAAGGTAAGAGAAGAGGCAAAGAGCGAGCTCTGCCTGGTGGGCTCTTTTAAAGGAGCACATGTAGCCTAGCAGATGGTGGAAAGGGACCTGGTGACAGGTGATGATGTAACTGCTTTGATGATAGAGGCAGGCTGCTTCTGGGGTTGCCAAAACCAACACTGTAATTCTTTAATGAAAGGAGCAGATAGATGTATACGACCCCAGTTTTTTCTCTATTTGAGAGAGTTCAGTTAAAGAAAGGGGGAAATGCTGCTTAACAGGCTTAATAGCTAGCAGGAGCTGAGCAGAGGAACAGGAAGAACAGAGGGAAGGTTGAAGTGAAGATAAGAGGAAGCTTGGACATAGGGTACCCTCTTCCATCTATCTGATCGCTGGTAGAAAGTCCCATAACATATGGGGATATATGATGCCAGTAACTGGCCATTTGGATTGATAGGTAAGGGGCATTGGGATAAGATCTGACTACAAAGGTGGATAAGTTAAGCCCTTAAGTTGTAAGTGTAAAGATCTGAGGTTTTCCAAAAGACATCCCAGTGAGGGGCACAGATATATGGTGATAAGTGCATTTCCCATGAATAAGGTAGAAAAAATAAGATCCAGGGGCCTGGAATTCCCAGAATCCCAGGAATTCAGGGAGGATCAGATTGAGGAGGTACAAGCTGTCTAGTGGGTCATCATGCAAAGAACAAGGGCGGGAGCTCTGAGCCTGAGAGACACATGGTTGCTTGGTACCAGGGCTTGAGGGTGGGGGTGAAAGGTGAGAAATCAAGCTCAAGAGATTAATCCTCACTCCTGGGAAATGGCCAGAGGTGGAGAAGGGGGACTTACCAATCATTGCTGGTGTTGCATGGGGAGCCCAGCAATTGGCTAGTTGGAAATGCGAGGCTGTTGTAGGCAGAACAGAGTCCAGGGTCCCAGTATGCCTCAGACTTCCTGTGGGTGGGAGGATCTGCCAGGATAGCCTGGCAAGTCTCATGGCACCAATATAGTAGTTTAGTTAAAAATGACAGAAGGCAACCTTGGTAGGCTGGAGCCAAGGGGCACCAAAAAGTCACATCATACAACAGAACTCATGTGGGAGGTGCTGAGAGAGGAGGAAGGCAAAGGATGGGGGGAGAGAAGGGAAACAGAGGCAGCCTCTGGAGATAAGAAGCAGTGGGAAGAGATTGTGGGAAAGGGCAGAGCTTATTTTTTACAAAGGGATTTAGCACATGCACCTAAGGAGAGCTTTACATAGTGGCATAACCGAAAACATATTCTGTCAGGACCCTGAGCAGGCCAGCACAGATGTCTGAATACTAACACATACACTGTTGGGTACCTGGGTACTCTACAAGTAGTCCTCAAAATCATGTTCTCCCCCACCTCCTAGAAAAAAATACGGGTTTGTACAAAAGACAGACCTGATGTGAGCCCTTCTTCTTGACCACCACACTGCAGAACTTGTGCTTGATCTGCACTGAGTCACAGGAGACCTGGACCCCACACCAATGTGAATGGGCTTGGAAGTTGCCCTGTGTTTACCAGCTCTGCCCTTTGCCTGTGGGACACAGGAAGAAGGAACTTGATCACGTCGGGATCCTCAGTTTAGCTCTCAGTCCTTTAAAGTCTTGGTTTCCAGGGCTGCAGAGATGGCTCAGCCGTTAAAGGCTAGGCTCACAACCAAAAATAAAGTCTGGGTTTCCTAATCTCTTTAATGTTTGCTCTTGACTGCAGAAATTTCATTTCATTTCCACATACCCCTATAGAGCAGTGGTTCTCAACCTTCCTAATGCTGCAACCCTTTAGTACAGTTTCTCATGGTGTGGTGACCCCCAAACATAAAATTATTGTTGTTTCTACTTCATAACTGCTATCTTGGTACTGTTAGTAATTGTAATGTAAATATCTGTGTTTTCTGATGGTTTTAGGTGACCCCTGTGAAAGAGGTTGTGACCCATAGGTAGAGAACCACTGACCTAGATGTTGTTCACAGTTGACCAAGGAAACCCTTATGGTTACAGGGTTGAGAAAATACCTTTAGGAATTAAGGCAAATTTTAAACTTAGTATTTGAAGACCTGTGGGAGCCCACAACTGACTCAGTTTCCTAGTTTGAATCTGAAGTTTATTTTGAGTCAATAGAGTTCAAGCTTGTTTGCTCAAAGGCTGTGAGAAAGTTCTGATTAGACCACAGACCACAGAGTCTCCTTGAAGGGCTGTGAGAAAGTCCTGGTTAGCTCACAAGAAAGAATACATTATCTAGCTAGATGCAGGCTGCTGATGCCAGCCAGAGGTACATAGTGATAGAAATTGAAACTGCCTGCTCCTTGATGCAAGGCAGGATAGATAGTGGTTGAATGCCTGTGCTGTGCATTGTTCTACCTCTGTCCTTCAAAACTATATATAAGCTGTCTGTGAAATAAACTCAGGGCTGTCCTTGCATTGACCGGTAGATCTAGTCATTCTTTTCTGTCTTCTTCATTGTCTCTTTAATCCACATGCCTCTACTCAGTTATCCAGCTGACTGTCGGCAGGCTCCGACAGAGACCTGAGGCCAACATGAGAGAAATATGTACAACAGGGATGTGATGGCAAGACCAGTCATGCTAGCTCCTTTCTTGTCATTCACACCCCATAAGCTCCCCTTCCTTTTTGAGTGAGAGGGCTTGTTCATTTCTCAGTCTCTGTGTCCTATACCTCAAAGTATCTTCATTAAGTCTCTGATTCCAGTTCTTCAAAAAGTCTCAGTTGACAATAAAGATCTCCACTTCTCAACCAAACTGTTGTGTGTTCCTTTCTGCTTTACTCTTGTTAGAAAAAGGACTCACAAAAAAATCAACCATTGATTTTTTTTTTTTTTCTGAAAGAGTCTCACTGTGTAGCTCTGGGTGGTCTGGAACTTGCTATACACATCATTCTGTTTTCTCGATCACAAGTGATGTCCCTGTCTGTGTCTCTGGGAGGCTGAGATTTCAAAAACACTGTTATAATTTCACAAAGAAACTCTTTCCCTCCAAAGAGTCAGTGTGAATTCTCCACTTTTTCAGAAACCCAGCACCACTACTACATCATTTCTGTTTTGATGGATTGACTTATTTTTGAAAGTTTAGTACAAATGCAATCATTGACCCTTATGCTTTTTTTTTTTTTTTTTACTTAATATCTCAACTCAAGGGTCATCTTCTTTACATCAGGTGTCACCAGTGTAATCCTTTTTTAATAGCTGAATGATAATCTGTAGTTCCCCACATTTTGTTAATACATTTGCCAGTGGATACACACACACACACACACACACACACACACACACACATTCTGGATCTCAGTATGCAGCTTCATTCTCCCAGGTAGCTGAGATAAGGTATGTATCACTATGTCTGCTGAGTTATGTCTACTTTTGATTCTGCTGGGCACAGGACTTTCTTTCAGCTGATTTCTTGCTGTGTCCCTGTGCTGGCTAGTTTTATGTGAACTTGATACAAGCTAGACTCATTTGGGTAGAGGGAGGCTCTACTGAGAAAATCCCTCTGTATCCAAATGGGGAAAAACCTTGTATTCTGAAGCTCCATACTCAGCACCTGAAATCACCTGGGATTCAGTGCTCTGGGACAGCCTTGTCACTCCAGCTCTGTCACCTCAGCAATGTGACTTTCTCTTGGACTGACTTTTCTTGGTGCCTTCATTTTTCTCAGTGGACATTCCATGATTCAAACATCTCCAGCATTTGGGGGTCCTTTTCCAACTTGGGCTTTGGGTGCCCAGCTTCACATATCAGCTTATCAGGCAGGGATCCATAAAAGGGAATCCAACCATTCCACTCGGTGCTGGACCTCAGCAGTTTCCTGGAACTTTGATATAAGCCTCCAGGACCCCATCACTCTTGCACCTTTCATGTCTGCCAAACCAGTTCCACATGGATGCTGCTGCCAAGTTCTAATGCTAGATCAGCCATTGCCTTGCTCCATGGATCACATTGTTCTATAGCCTGGAGAACCATTGGCCACTGGTAACTCAATTTCAGATTTGAGCAAAAAGTTTCTGGGAATTCCATGAACAAAAAACACAGTCCTTGCTGTAGCTTTCTTTCTGTATGTAATCTGACTGCTCAAGGTTCAGCCAATTGTTTACTGTCTGGGACCCCTCACCAACTTAGAACTATGTGCATGGATCAGTGTGAGAGCCTGGGCCACTGAGTCAGTCCCCACAATCAGTCATGCTAGCCCAGCCAGCCTCCATGGCAGCTCAAGGACAAAGCTTGGGACTTGCCCCCAAATGGATACCTGTAACCCCTAACTAACCCTAGCCAATTAAAAGTTACTAACATGATTACCACTCACATAAATCAACCCCGGTCTGTTCCTATATAGTCTCTAGACTCCAAGCCCCTCTTGCTTTAAAAATTCTTCCCCATTGTTGCTCCGAGTCTCTCCTACTCTGCTGCTGCCTCAGATGGAAGGAGAGTCCTGAGTTATCTTGTAACAATATGAAGACCTTTTGCTTTTGCACTGGATTCAGTCTCTTTGTGGTGTTGGTGGGACTCTGGGTACAACAGTAACACTTACCAGGTGACAGTTTTTCAGAAAGAAAACTTGCATTTTACAAAGCTGAGCCTACAGTGGGTGAAGTCTTGCCCTCAGGGCAGCTTTCCCATTGTCTCATGTGGAGCACTGTTAATCCAAAAGATGGGAGGAAAAAGACCACTGACCAAAGTCATCATGGCCAAATAAATTAAAGCAAGCTTTTTAAATTCATGTACAAAGACTCCCTCCCCAAAAGCAGGTTTAAAGATGCCAGCATTAGACCTGAAGAAGACAAGGCTCTTGTAGAGATTAGGGGTGGAGGGTTTAAAAATGTGGAAAACTAGACAGGGTTACAGGAGCAGAACATAACAGGGGCCTTAATAAGGTAGTCACAGGGGTCATATAACTTTTTGAAACAAAGGTAGGGTCACAAGATGGTTATAAAAATACTTTGGAAACAAAGAAATAATTGCCATTCTTAGAACAGGAAGTACAGAACCATTGGTAATTAAGGTTACAGGTTGGGCATGGCCGAATCCTTGAGAAACTGAGGTTTAATCATAAACAGGAATGAACCTAGTATGTCTTTACCATAAGTTGGCTTTTAAGCCCAAGTTGGAGGCAGGCTGGTTTTTCACACAAATTTGTCCTCAATGCTGCTGATTACTATAACAATTACAGCTGCTTTCTCTGAACCCACATTGTCTGCAACTTTAAACTCTCTCATGTTCCCCCTCTCTCCTTTCCTTCCTTCTTTTTTCATTCATTCTTTCTTTTTTTCCTGCAAAATTTCACAGTTCCCCTATCGTCATGCTTCATTTTTGGCTTCTTTTCACCATGGACTTGACACAGAGCTTATGTCTCCCTCCCTACCGGAAAGAAACAGCAGCCAGAAGGGACAGAGAAAAGCAGCGCCAAAGACGGTTTACTTTCTAGTGACTTATTGACACCTAACGTTGTACCTAGTCATTTCTAGATTAACGTTTGAGCACATAAATTACTTTTTAGAATTCCTAATTGATCTTAGCCTTTAGTTGTCCCTACCAGAGAACTCCCCTTTAGTCACTCCCCTTTTGGGTTGTAACTGGAAGCTGACAATTATTGCTTTATGTGTAGATCCTTATCACCTCTCTCTGGGACCCTGAAAACTTCAAGTCTCACATTTATTTGCCAAAGAATCACGGCTTGTGTATATATACCTGTTCCCTCACAGCAGGGGGAGAATTGATTTCGAAGAACAAAGATGAGGACGGAGATGGAAAGACATGACAGACATGAGAGAGCAGCAGAACGGACTGAGAGCAGGAGGGACTGAGAGGAGCTAAGTATGAAAACAGAGAAGAAACTGTGTAGATAGAATTGAATTAAGGAGAGAAAGTGAATGGATTAAAGAACTCAGTGTGGTTAGATTCATTCAATATCCCTCAGATTAGAATCCCAGCCATTTGTAGCTTTTGTTTGTTCTGGACCCTGGTAGAAATCTCAACACAGGCACTTGGGGTGAATTCGTTAGTTTAAGGCCTCTGGCTTCTGATACACCATCAATACTGGACCCTCACCAAAACTTCTCCCTGATATCCTGTTGTTGCCTCAAGTCATGGAGATCTTGCATCTATGATTCCACAGGCCCAATCTGTTCATGTGCTGCAGCAGCTCATGGAAGGGGTAAATGTTGGGGTAGGCCAACTCAAAGTCCTGGATGTGGTCCTGGGTGGTAGCTAAGTTGGTCAGTCTGGGCCTCCATTGGGACTGACCCTTTCAGGCAAGGGTCAGCTCTCCTACATGCATGGTGAGGGGATGGGACCAACTCTCCTGAGTGTGGGGCCAGCTTTCCTGTTGTAGCAGCAGGTAAAGTTAGGGGCATTTCTCCCAGGGCCATTGGTGTCAGGGCCAGCTCTTCTGTGCCCATACCATTGGGCTCAGTTTTTTCATTAGGGGGTGCTTCTTCTGATGTTGTGGCCTGACTTTAATTTTCTCATGGCTGCTTCTTAATATGTTTAAATTTTTTCCTAAGCTCCAGAAACCAGTGTAAGCCCATCCGACAGGTCAGATCTACTTCAGATAAGTGCCAAACCCAAAATCTCCTGATTTGGGGAACCTCCAAAGAAAAAAAGAAGCTGGGTGGTAGTGGCACACGCCTTTAATCCTAGCACTTGGAAGGCAGAGGCAGGCAGATCTCTGTGAGTTTGAAGCCAGCCTGGTCTCCAAAGCAAGTTCCAGGAAAGGCACAAAGCTACACAGAGAAACCCTGTCTCAAAAAACAAAAACAAAAACAAACAAACAAAAAAAGAATAATGATTTTTTTTCCTAAGTTTTTCTCTGTCTCACCAGCATCCTGTCAGACACAAAAGCAGCCAGGGTGCCAAGCCAAGAAATATCAACAGCTCTGAGGCAGCAGACGACAGCTCACCTCCCAGGATGCTTGTCTACCTTGGAAGCCCCCTTCCCTACTCCCCCCATGCCAAGAGTCAACCGACACCCACCAAGCCATCTGGAAGCAGTTTTTCTGGTAGAACAATGCCACTATTCCTGTTCACTCGCTTTTTCATAATAAGCAAAAAGTTTGGAATGTTGGAATTCTGGTGCATTCCAGTTGTCATCAGTGTGTGCTGGTGATTATGTATGTGCGGTGGGGTCATGAAATCTGCACATGCGTGGCATAGCTCCATAAGCTCACCTGCACCTTAAAGAGCCGTGACTCAGACCACACCCCCCCTCTCTCTCTGCACGTGCTCCTTCCCCAGGCCTGGTTCTCTTGTCCCACCACCACTCCTCTTCCTCATAATAAAGCTCTCATACTGATACTGGGTTCTGTTGTAACTGTGACCTTTTTGCAAGGTAGCCAGCAACATGAACCACTGCCACTTATCATTCTTACAGCCATGGCTCACTGGTTCTTTCACATGTTGCTTCTTGGGTGTCTCACAGTGTCTGCCATGACTCCACCCTTCTCTCTGTATCTCTTCATGGCTATACCCTGTCTTGCCATAGGCCAGAGCAGCGTCCTTATTAACCAATGGTAGCAATACATATTCACAGCATACGGAAAGACCATCTCACAGCACCACATGGTCAGGTTTATCACAATGACAACCTTCTCTTGTACAAATTTTTAGGAGAAATTACTTGTCCATTGCTGTGATTAAGAATAAGTGTCAACAGGAAGAGGAGAGGGTTTATTTTGAGAGTACCATCATGCTGGCAGGGAATGTGTGGTGACAGAAGTATGTCAGAAATTATCACACTTTATCCACAGCCATGAACCAGAGGTAGACGTATCCTTGTGTTCATCATACATTCTTCTTTTTTTTATTTCATTCAGGAACCACCCATTAAGGGAGGTACCCATAGTCAGGGTAGGGATTCCCTATTCAATTAAAAATTGTAGAAGTTCTCTTAAAAAGGCACACCCAGAGGTATGATTGATGTGATCCTAAATCTAGTCGAATTGACAATGAAAGTGAACCAAGATATCCCAGTGAATCCTCTCAGGTGAAGGGACTGAGTGGCATTCTCAACACTGTCTCTGGTCCCTGAGTCTCTGTCCTTAATCTTACTCTTTGGTTATCCTTCTCCTAGACCTTCCTTCCTTCCTTCCTTCCTTCCTTCGTTCCTTCCTTCGTTCCTTCCTTTCTTTCTTTCTTTCTTTCTTTCTTTCTTTCTTTCTTTCTTTCTTTCTTTCTTTCTTTCTTTCTTTCTCTATATCTCTGATTACCAATCTCTGTGATTAATCTATTTGTCCCCACTTTTCACTGTATATGCCATCATATCTCTCTTCCTCTTTCTGCATGGGGAGTGAATCTAGGACCTCAGACCTGCTTAGAAATTTCCCTAACACTAAGGCATCCAGGATCTCTCGCCTGTGACTGGTAGAGGCCAGGCAAGTGCTATACCATTGTGGTACATCAGCAGCACTTTCAAAAGTTTTAGTTTGGAGATAGGGTTTTGCTAAGTCACTCAGGCAAGGACTGACGCTTAATCCTAGCATCCCAAATGCTGAGATGAGAAGCACAGCCCATACTTGGATGTCTCATCTCATTTTGAGATATATATCTATATATGTATCTACTATCTATGTCTATTATATATATATATGGAGGGGGGAAGAGAGAGACAGAGAGATGAGTGAGAGAGATGAGACAGCACTCTTCTTTCAACATTTAGCCAATGTCTGTCTCGATCCAGGACATGACATTGACAGTAAAGTTATACTCCAGTGACCAAGGAAGAAGGGAATAAAGACATGTAGATTTCAGACACAGGACCTGTACTTTCCTAAGCCTGGCATAGAACCACCCTAGACACAACTGACACCAGGCCCTGCCTCTTGACAAGCTGAGTGCTCGGGTATTGAACTTGGGTCATTTTTCCAGTGCAGGATTCCTGCTGGGAGCCATGAAGTGCATTCCATACAGTAAGTGACAATTCACACTTTGATCAATATTTTGCCTTTCCCTATTAATATACAGAAGAAGTATAAAGAGGTTTGGAGATTACCTAAAGTCAAACAATGGATTAAAACTAGTTTATGCAATAGAAAAGCTGCTTTCCAAACATGAAATCTATCAGAGGTGATGGCAAACAGCTGTAAATCCAGCACTAGGAGGCTGTGAGAATAGCTTTACAAGTTCAGGATGAGCCTGGGATACATAGGGAGAACTTGTCTAAGACAAATAAATAAACAAACTCATTTAAAATGTGGTATGGATAATCAAATTCAGTCTTGGAAGTATTATGATATGCTTGAAACAGTAGATATGTGAATTATCTGCTATGTAAATCAAAGATATCTGAAGGAAAATTATGATACAAATTAAGTTGTTAACACTTCAAAAACACACACCAGGTTTTAAAGACAGAATGAACACCCTCCCCACCATCACCAACACTAAAATCATACCCAGTGCTCATGGCATAACCTTGTAATCTTAGTTACTTAAGAAAGAAGGTCACAAGTTCACAGTCAGTCTGGGTGGCAGAGCAAAACCCACCTGCAATCCAAGTGCCAGGCTGTGAAAGCAGGAGAATCAGGAGTTCAAGTCCCAGCCTGGGATACATAGTGATATTATGTTTTATAAAACAAATGCAGCCCCCCCCCTCCAAAAAAAAAAGCCCACAGGTGCTTCTGGTTGAGTTGGTGGAATGTTGGCTTGCCTAGTAACATGAAGCCCTGTGTTCAATCCCCAGCAGTGTACACTACAACAATTGTGGTTCATGACTATGCTCTCAGCACCAGTAGAGGAACCAGGAGGATAAAGTCTATAAAATCATTCTTGGCCACACTGTGATGCAGGGCAGGTAGGGTTTCATGAGACCTTCACACCAAGAGAGAAAGAAAGAGGAAGTGTATTGACATTTTAGGTTGCTTTTGACTTGCTTGTCTATCAGGATGACAATATATACTGGGTGATCCTTGATGACTGGGCCACAATGATACTGACATATGTAAGGGGTAGATGATGTTGATGGTTTGGGGTCTTTGATAACTGAATTTTCTTGTGTTGAAATACTTAGGGAAGGTCTATAACTGGAATCTGATCCTTATGTAGTTAAGAATGACCTTCTGGGTCCTGAGATTATGTGTGTTCATTATCACACTCACTTGATGCAATGATGAAGGTGAAATCCAAGTTGACATCTGTGCACAGAATGTATTCTATCAACCGAACTCTTCTCCAGGAGGTTTTGCCCTTGAATGTGTATGTAGCTCTGTAGATGTCAGTGTTGTCAGAATGGCTGGCTCTATTTCACATTCTCTCCCTCTTCCTCTTCCCTGAGGATGACTCAACATGTCCTTCCAGCTTCATCCATCATCACTTCTTTTGCCGATGCCATAGAAGATGAAGATTCTCTTCCAAGACACAGACATGGATGCAGGTTGACCTCAGTGTGTGTACGTTAGCTCTCCACATTTATGCTAGTTTGTAGTTTACAATTGAATGATGATTAATAAAGTTGGTAAAACAAGTGTTGGACTATGGGAAAGGTTTTGATTCAATTTAAAGTTTGATGTATTATTGTATTAGATAGAATGAATGCCTTTTATTCGAGATAACAGGTTTTGTATTTATAAAGGGTGGGAGCAGAGTGTTAATTATTGATTAACTTCTAAAACAGAATTTGAAATTTAAATGCCATTATAACTACATTAAGAAGTGATATGTGAACTGGGGAGGTGGCTCAGCAGTTAAGAGTATTTGCTGTTCTTGCAGAGGGCCTGGGTTCAGTTCCTGGCACCTACAATGGTAGCTCACAGCCACGTATAACTCTATTTTGAGAGCATACAGTATCTTTTTCTAAGTTTTTGGGTACCAGACATACATGTGTGTATATATATATGTTCAGATGAAACACTCATGCACAAAAAAATTAAAAAAATAGTAAAATGACAACATGAATCTCTACAGCTTCATAATGCCTATTCTAAGTGAATAGATGTTCACTAAGATGTATAGACTGTGGATCTTGTCAATTTATGTATATTATGTCTTATAATACTGTTAATTTAATAAATCAACCAAAGAAATGAGATGTTTAAAATGTGATTTGGGCTTTGCCTTTATGTTATATTTTGTTTGTGGAATGTTCCTTACCAATTTACTCATTTGATCAGTTTGACTTTAGTTGGTGGAGATTTTTTGGGAATTGTAGAATATTTCAAGGTGGGTTGTGGGTGATAACAAATTACTTATATTGGGCCAATATTAATAGCTAGACTCTGTAAGATAAACTGCTGAATATTCTTATTAATAAAAACCCTGGAGCTGATATTGGGGTGAAAACTGAGGGATCAGAGGACTAGAACAAGCCACAGACAACCTCACCTTACTAATACCCCAGCCTCCAGAAAGAGCTACTTCCTGTATACCTTTCAGTGCTCTGCCATTTTACTTCCTTTCTACACCCAGGTATATCACTTCCTCTTTCTACCCAGCCCTATCACTTCCTGTGTGTCTGTATAGACTTCCAGACCTCTATGGTTAACTAGTTTTGGGATTAAAGGTGTGTGCCATCACATCTGGCTCTGTTCCCGGTTTGGCTTTAAACTCACAGAGATTCAGATGAATCTCTACCTCCTGAATACTAGGATGAAAGGCGTGTGCTACCACTGCCTGACCTCTATGTTTACTATAGTGGCTGGCTTTTCCTCTGATCTCCAGGAAAGTTTTATTGGGGTGAACAAAGAAAGTATCACCACAGGCCGCCCCCCTCCCGTCTCTTCTTTTTTTCTAGTGATATGTGATTGTTTCCATGTCAAAGCTTGGGCCCAAATTACTGAAGAATTTCAAACTGGGCACTAAATGGTGAGTTCCATCACATATCAACCCCACTCCTGCTACTCAGTTTTATCATTAGCTGCTTTGTCATGTGGTTAAATATCTGCTCAGAAGCAAGTGTGAGGAAGGATTTATTTTGGGTCAGTTTCTGGACAGGAAGGCAGGGCAGCTGGGCCTCTAGGTTTGCTGTGGGAGCATGTGGCAGGTGGGAAAGAGAGAGAGGAGGGTGTGAGGATGAGGTTCCCTCAAGTAACCTACTTCTTTCTGTCAAGTCTGAGAACAGCCTAAAAAATAGTGTTAGTTAGAGATCAAGAATTCAAACACATGGTGTCATGGAAGATATTTTACATTCTAACCATGACTCTTTGTGACTGGATTGGTGTCATTATCACAGGAGTGGGTCATCTATAGGAGTGTTCAGTCTCCTTTTTAGCTCTGTCAGTCTTAGGCACACTTGATTGCCCCATGTCATGTTATAATGCAGCAGCAAATGTCTCACCAGACATCAGTGCGGTGTTCTTGGAAATAACTGCTTCTAGAAGCACAAATTTAAAATGCCCACTAATTATAACTTCCAAGCCTCTGGTATTCTGCCTGAGTAGAAAACAGAGTAAGAGAGTCTCAGCATCCTGCAGCTCAGAGTCTACAGTGGACAGAGACACTGTCAGAGAGAGAGATGTGTCAGGGTGAAGGACAGAGAGCCAGACATGAGGAGGATCACCAGTCACAGTGATCAGAGACCCAGAGGCTCCAACTCCTCTTCTGCCAGGCTGAAGCCTCCCTCTCCACCTGACTGCTGAGCCTCACCACCACTCTGTCTCTTGGCTCTGTACTTCTGCAGTTTCTGCCATCTGTGGCTGTCCCAGGCCAGAGAGTGAACTGGCAACTGGGGTTGTGGTAGCTACACATAGAGAGAGATTCACACAGTGATATGCAACTCTATGCCTGTCACTCAAGTCACACATGAAACTAAGAACATACAGAGTAGCCCCACAACACAGTAAGGTACTTGTAAGCTACATGTATTGCCTCACACCTTTAATCTCAGTATTCAGGAGGCAAAAGGATGAGTTTCTTTAAGTTGTAGGCCTGTATAGTCTATGGAATCAGTTCCAGGACAGCCAGAGCTAGACAGAGAAATCCTGTCTTGAAAAATCAACCAATATACACTCCCCAACACCTCCTCACACACACATGCATGCACCACCACACAGACATATCTTGAAGAACACCAAAAAGTACACTCATGCACGTTCTCATAATATATAGCCCCTCACACATATCACACACACACAGGTCTGAGTAAATAATCAGACAAACCTGAGCGGACATGTATACACTCACCCTCAAGTACATGCTCACCCCCACAAGTCAAGATGCATTACTCCCAATGTTCTTTTGTCCTGTGTTCTGTCTCATTGTCCTTGCTAACATCTATGGACTAGAGAGTGAGCAGGTCACCAGCAGCCCAAGCAAGAAGTATGAGACAATGATGAGACAGGAGGCAGGAACAGTTAAAGTTGCCAACTGGGCAGAGAGGCAGGCTCAGCATAAAATGTCCTCCTGGAGTGTACCGTGAAGTCCACTGTGGTCAGACCATGACCATGGAGCCCAGTGTCCTGTTACTCCTCACTCCTCCTCCTCCTCTTCTTCTTCTTTTAGTTTTTTCGAGACAGGGTTTCCTTGTGTAGCTTTGCGCCTTTCCTGGAACTCACTTGGTAGACCAGGCTGGCCTCGAACTCACAGAGATCCGCCTGCCTCTGCCTCCCAAGTGCTGGGATTAAAGGCATGTGCCACCAACGCCCGGCACTCCTCACTCTTCTTACCAGCTTTTTGCTACTCCTGGTTAGGGGCCACAAAATGGTCCATGGTCACCTCCCACCAGGACCATGTCCTGCTCTGGAATATCTTTCTGCATACTGTGAATATGTGTTGCTGTGACTGTTTAATAAAGAAGCTGCTCTGGTCTATGCTGAGTCAGGTAATAGCCAGACAGGAAATCCAAGATAGAGACAGGAAGAAGAGAGCAGAAGCAGGAGAGAAGTCAGCTTGCCACACAAGGAACAACATGCCAGCACTTTGATAAAGCCATGGAACATGTGGCGAAACACAGATTAACAAAAAATTGGTTAATTTAAAATAAAAGAGCTAGATAGCAAGAAGTTTGAGCCATAGGCCATCAAGTTCATAGTTATTGTAAATAATAGAAGCCTCTGTGTGTTTACTTGTGTCTGAGCAGCTGTGGGACCTGGAGGGACACAGGAAAACTATGGCCACAAATGGCACCCAACATGAGACAAGAGTTTCCACCTAAAACCTGAGAGAGCTTAAGAAGAGATTATAATTGTAGCTAAGGGCACCTCCCTAGTTCATGTTGCTCATGGCAGCCATAGTACAGTGGTGATTACCCTGCACAAATCACCCTCATGCACAAATGCCCTCATACTGCAGGTGTGCCACAGGCTGCCTGTTGAGTAGTCTTCTAACTCCCTTTTCACTGTGGAGGTTTGTGTGGGTGAAAGACATATGAGCCTCTTACATCAGGAGCTCTCAGGGCTTTGGTCTATTTCTAAACTAGGTCAGTGTTTTGGGTAGTGTGTGAAAGAATACTCAGCTGGCCCATTTTCTGCTGTCATTTAAAAGTTGATCCATCCTTCCATCCATCTACCATCATCCATCCATCCATCCATCCATCCATCCATCCATCCACTCATTCATCCCTCTGCCCATGTATTCATTCATCCATCATTCCCTCCTTCTTTCCTTATGTCTTTACATACATCAATTCACTCAACTTCCTGTCCATCCACCTCTTCACCCATTCACTCATGCTATTTATTTACCCATTCATCTAGTATCCACCTATACATTTATCTGTTTTTCTATCCATCCAGCTATACCCCTATTCACCTACTCATTTAGTTATCTGCCCATATTTTCTATATCCATAGATCATCAATCCTAGATTCTGCTTCACCCAATCAATGACAAATATTCCATTCATTTATTTTGATTAATCAACTCATGAGTTTTATGAGTGAGGTATCTGTCACTGATTCATTGGTCCATTCATACACAAATCTTTTCATTCCTTAATCCTTCCAACTCACCTTCGATTTTACCCTGCATGTGTCCATCTATTCCTCCATGTATTTGTTCAATAACTCACTCATTTATCTAAGATTTGTACATTATTCAATACACCTACCCGTTTATTCCTATATTTACTCATTCATTCATTCATTCATTTATTCATTCACTTGTTCCTTTGTTAAATCTAACATTTGCTTGATTATTGGTTAGTTGTGTTTGTTGATTTATTTATGTATGAACCATTTACTGATTTATTAATTGTTTAATATGAGTGAAACTATCATTATATATTTACTTGATTATTGGCTAGTTGTGTTCACTGATTAATTTGTGTATAAACCATTTATTGATTCATTAATACATTAATATAATTAGTGAAAAGTGGAATATGTACATCCAGTGTTTAGCTTGCTCATTCAATTAACTCAGCAATCTTTCCTTTCATTAACTGACTCATCCATTGCTTGGTTGACTTACACACTCAAATTCTAAAAATTTACAAATGATTTGATGTTACTTTGAGTATGCCTTCTGCAGCTCATGTGTGGTGGTGTGAAGAAAACTCTGTGTAGTAGGGTCTCTCCTACACCTTCACATGAGTTCTGGATGTCAAAGTCAGGCTGTCAGGATGCAAGTCAAGTGCATTTGCTGGTTGGGCCATTGTATCAGCCAACATACTTACCAATGTATCCATATAATATATTCAATTTATTTTAATTTATAGATTAATTTATTTCTGAGAATATAGCCTTAAATTCTTAGCCTAGATTTTTAAATTTATTTTACTAATGTACATTGTCGTTTTTTCCCCCTGCATATATGTCTGTGTGATGGTGTTGGACTCCCTGGACCTGGTGTCATATACAGTGAGTCGCTATGTGAGTGCTGGACATTGAACCTGGGTCCTCTGAGAGAGCAACTAGTACTCTTAAACAATGAGCCATTTCTCCACCGCCCCCTGGATTTTAAACATAAATTCCATGCATAGATGTTTGTCTATCTGTCTCTGTCTCTCTTCTCTTTGTGTGTTTGTAGTTTGTGTGTGTGTTGTGCACATGCGCATTATATGGAGGAACACAATTTATAACACTATATTTCAAAAGCAGAGAATTCTTACCCTCTCCCCCTCCAGCCCTCACTCCAGACTGACAGATGAAAAACTTTGAGGTAAGTTTTCTATTTCTCTCTTTTTATGAACAAGCTTTTGAGAGAGACTCTACTAAAGCTCTAAGTGTGGCTAGAGAGACAGGTGCCTTAGGGAAGCACAGGTGTGCGTGCCCAAGAGTGCACTGTGTCTTTCTCAGCAGAGTCTATTTGCTCTGCACTGTTCCTCGGTGACTAGATGGCAGAAAAAGGGTCACTGTGCATTGCCTGCATGATAGGGGGGTGGGCACTGTCTGTTGTCTCCCTTTTCTTCGCAGAGAAAGTCCAAAAGGAGATCGATCAGGTGATCGGCTCACACCGTCTACCAACCCTTGATGACCGCACCAAAATGCCTTACACTGAGGCTGTCATCCATGAGATTCAGAGATTTTCAGATCTCGCCCCGATTGGTGTCCCGCACAAAGTCACCAAAGACACTTTGTTTTGAGGGTGCCTGCTCCCCAAGGTGAGACCAGCTGTGATTCCACATCTCTACTCCATGATCATCCTCCACTCTCCTCATTACCAACCTCAGCCTGTTTGTGGTTTCCTACATTCTGTGTTTTTCAGGGACTGACTGCAGATGGGAGTCAGGGTATGCTACTATCTTTGTGTCTCATAATGTCTTCTAGAACAGTGAATTGTACCCCATCCTGAGCTCAGCTCTCCATGATCAACAGTGCTTTGCACAACCAGACACCTTCAATCCTGACCACTTCCTGGATGCCAATGGGGCTCTGAAGAAAAATGAAGCTTTTATGCCCTTCTCTATAGGTGAGACCTCCTTGTGCTTCCTTTCCCAGACACTAGAGGGCAGGCTCATCCTGCAGGACACAGACAGGACTAGTCTATGTTTACTGATCAGTTTGAGCTGCTTTGCCTGAACCATCCTTCGAGGGAATCTTGAAGTAAGAGAGCATGCTGGTCAGGAGGATTTTGCAGAGTGATTTAAAAACCTCTAAAATAGACCAAATTCATTTTCTTTCTTATTATGAGGGGAATTTTTTTTTTAAACAGGTAACATTTTATTTAATATTGAGAAACAGAAACAAAGCAAGAATCCCACTTTTGTTGTTCACTCTTCAGGAAAACCTTTTTTTTCATTAAGATTTTTTTTCATTTTACACACCAATCTGACATTCCCCCTCTTCCCTCTTCCTGCTCCCCCAACCTTCCCCCAAACCATCCCCCATTTTCCCTCAAAAGAAGGCAAGGCCTCCCTGGGAGAGGCACATCCAGGAGAGGTAAGTCAAAAGCCCTCCCTTCTGCCTCTAGGCTGCATGAGGTGTCCCATCATAGATAGTGGCCTCCCAAAAGAGATGAATTCTGATTCTACCACCAGGGGGCCCCCAAGCAAATCAAGCTACACAATTGTAAAACATGATATGTACCCACTCATAAGTGGATACTAGAAGTAAAGCAAAGGATAACCAGACAACAATCCATAACTCCAGAGAGGCTAGCTAACAAGGAAGACTCAAAGAGGAATGCATGGACTGCCCTTGGGAAGGGGAAATAGATGAGATCTCCATGTGTGAAATGGGGTGAGGGATGGGCATCGGAGGGTAGGGCATGGGGGAATGAGAACATAAGGGACTGGGATGGTCGAACTGGAACAGAGATGGAGTGGGAAAGCAATGAGAAAGATACCACGAGAGAGGGTGATATCATGGGGATAGAGAGAAACCCAGTGCTAGGGAAGTTGTCAGGAACTCCCAAGGATGACCTCAGCTTAGACCACTAGAAATAGTTCAGAGGGTGCCTGAACTGAACTGGTTTGCCCCAGTGATCAGATCAGTAAACACTCTGTCATCACAGAGCTTTTCTCCAATGACTAATGGAGGCAGATTCAGATATCCACAGCCAAACACCAGGCAGAGCTCCAGGAGTCCAGTAGTAGAGAGAGAGAAGAGGGATTCTATGAGCAAGGGCATCAGGATCATGATGGGGAAACCTGCAGAGACGACCAAACCAAACTAGTGGGTACTCATGAAAGTTAGATCAATGGCTGTGGAGCCTGTATGGGAAAATCTTTTAAAATGAGAGAAAATATTTGTCTTTAATTGTGATTAAATGCCTGACAAAGGAGAACAAAGTATCTTTACAGAGAACTAAATGTGCTAAGTGCAAAACCTGGTTTTTACTGCTGCTCCCAACAATAAGTAACAGATATTTCTATATCTGGTTCTTCAAGACATCTTTAAGGCCAATGCAGTAATTCCCATGCAAAGTCATCAAAAGACCAGAAGACAGTGTCTCCCTTTTAGAGAGTATAACGATCAACATAATCTATTGGTTCTTTTTCTGATTGTATCAGGTCCATCAGCAGAGTTGCTTTTCCTGTTAGACTTCTGCTTATTATTTTTTCTCCTTTAAAAATAGATTATTTTCTCATACAATTTATACTGATTACAGTTTTCCCTTCCTCTACTTATCCCAGTGTCTCCCCACCAACCCCTCCTCTCTGGATCTACCTATTTCTGCCTCTCATTAGAAAAGAACAAGCTTCTAAGAGCTAACAACCAAACACGACAAAATAACATAAAACAAAAACTATCACATCAAAGATGTACAGTGCAAATGCACAGAAGGAAAAGAATCAGAGAGAAGGCACTAGAATCAGAGACCACTCATTCACACACCCAGGAATCCTATGAAAACACACTGAACTGAATTTTATAATATACGCACAGAGGACCTGGTGAAAACGCAAACAGGCCTGTTTCTGTCTGTGTGTTCAGATGAGCCTTGCTCAGTTGATTCAGAGGGCCTTGTTCTGGTGTCCTCCATCCTCTCTGGCTCTTTTGTTTCTTTTCTTTTCTCTCACTCTCTGATTCCTTTCCCTTGAGGTTCCCTGAACTCTGAGAGGAGGGATTTGAACAAGACATTTCATTTATATTGGTATGTTCCGAGTTTTCTGTCTGCTGAAATGTCTGGCTGTGCGTCTTTGAATTTGTTTCCATCAGCTGCTGGAGGAAGCATCTCTGATGATGGCTGAGTAAGGAAGGCACTGATCTATGAGTGTAGCAGAATATCTCTAGGAGTCATTTTATTATTATTCTTTTTGGATCCATAGCATTGGGTTTTATCCTGTGTCTCTGGGGTTCATGGTCACCCAAGCATTGTTGCATATTCAAACCAGACATTGGATAGTTACTCCCACAATGATGAGCCCTAGCATATCTTGCAGGCAGGACAGCTTTGTTCATCAAAAGGTTTTGTGGCTGGATTCATGAATGTGTTTCTCTTCTGGTAGCCTGCAGAATACCTTCCTATACCAAAGACACCTGAAAATGGGGATGAATGTTCTATATGTAGGAACCAGCTCAATGTCTCAAAGTTCATTGAATTCTGTAGTGTTCTCTTCAGAAATGGGGCCTCTGCTGTCAGTTTGTGGAGAGCAACCTATTGTCTTGGCAACAACTTTAGGTTGTTTGTGATTTTCCATAGGCCCCCTTTGGCCAACAACTCAATTGAATGTAACCCAGTCTTGGTACTAGAAGCTTCATTTAGTGACAAGAGATGACCAGTTGGGACTATGTCTCTCTCACTTCTTGGAGACTTTATTAGGATCACCTTCACATAGTTTAGGAAGTTTCTGCAGCACTAGGTATCCATACTGCTGTGGATTTCGCGGCAAAGTATAGACTAACAGAAATGGGTTAATTTAAGAGAGAAGTAGATAACAAGCAGCCTGCCACATCCATACAGTTTCTAAACAATGTAAGTTTCTGTGTGCTTTCTTGGTTGGGTCTGAGCAACTGTGGGACTGGTGGGTAAGAGAGATTTGTCCTGACTGGGCCAGGCAGGAAAACTCTAACTACACATACCACCACTCAATGCTCCTCAATGCTAGCGGTTTCTCCCCACATTCTATCTCTCCAACCCACCTTTCTTCCCTACCTGATCCTCTCATTCCTGTTCCCTCTGGTGCCCCTAGTCCACCCATCAAATCTATTTTATTTTCCCCTCCCATAGAGATCTACATATCCTTCCTAGTCCCTTTGTCTATGCCTAACCTTTCTGGGTCTATGGATTGTAGCTTGGTTATCATTTACTTAATGGCTAATATCCACATATAAGTGAATACACACCTTGTTTATCTTTCTTGGTCTGGGTTTCCTCACTCAGGATTTTTTCTAGTTCCATCCATTTGCCTGCAAATTCCATGTTGCCATTTCTTCTTAAAGCAGCTAGATAATACTTCATTATATAAATGTGTGGTGGTATTGTGTCCCCCAAAATATTGGCACCCTAATAAACTTATCTGGGGTCAAAGACAGAACAGCCACAATATAAAACATAGAGGATAGCCAGTGGTAGCACACACCTTTAATCTTAGCATTCCAGAGGCAGAAATCCATCTCTTCAAGGATACAGCCAAGCATGGTAACTCATGCCATTAATCCCAGGGAGTGATGGCAGAAAGAGAATGATTTAGAAGCATTTGACTGGTTAAGCTTTTAGGCTTTTGAGCAACAGTTCAGCTGAGATCCATTTGGATAAGGACTCAGAGGCTTCCAGTCTGAGGAAACAGGATCAGCTGAGGAACTGGTGAGGTTGAGGTTGGATGTGGCTTGTTCTGCTTCTCTGATCTTCCAGTATTCACCCCAATACCTGGCTCCAGGTTTGATTTTTATTAATAAGAACTTTTAAGATTCATATTACATAAATGTACCACATTTTCTTTATCCTTTTGTTGAGGAGCATGTAGGTTGTTTCCAATTCTGGATATTATGAATAATGCAGCAAAGAACATGGTTGAACAAGTGTTTTTGTGGTAGAATTAAATGTCCAATGGGTATATGCTCAAGAGTGGTATTGCTGTGTCTTAAAGTAGATCAATTCCTAACTTTCTGAGGAACTGCCATACTGATTTCCATAGTGGCTGTATAAGTTTACACTCCCACCAGCAATGGAGGATTGTTCCCCTTACTCCACTTCCTCAACAGCATGTGCTGTCACTTGTGTTATTGATCCTAGCCATTCTGACAGATGTAAGATGGAATCTCAAAGTCATTTTGATTTACATTCCCCCTGACAGCTAGGGGTGTTGAACATTTCTTTAAGTCTTTCTCAGCCATTCAAGTTTGCTCTATTGATATCTGTGTAGATTGATATCTCATTTTTTTAAATTGGATTACATGTTTTTATATATAATATCTTGAAATCTTTATATACTGTGGATATTAGTCCTTTATTGGATGTGGTGTTGGCAAAAAATCTTTCCCATTCTGCAGGCTGCCACCCACTTTGTGCAAATGATTGTGTTCTTTGCCTTGCAAAAGCTTTTCAGTTATATGAGGTCTCATTTATTAATTATTGATCTTGATGCCTATGCTATTCTTGTTCTGCACAGGAAGCCATCACCTGTGCCAATGAGTTCAAGGCTGTTCCCCACTTTCTCTTCTGTTAGGTTCAGTGTATCTGGTTTTATGTTGAGGTCATTGGTCCATTTGGTGTGAGTTTTGTTCAGGGTGATGAAGTTTGGATCTACTTGCATTCTTCTATATTCAGCCATCCAATTTGATCAGCACCATTTGTTGAGGATGCTGTCTTGTTTTTCCAGTGTGTATTTCTGGCTTCTTTTGGAAGGATGGGCATTTTTTTACTAAGCTAATCCTATTCATTCACTGGTATCATAGATCTTTCCCTCTTCTGATATCATCTCCAATTTCTTTGTTGCAAGAGTTGAAGTTTTTCTTGTACAAGGCTTTCATTTGCTTGGTTAGAGTTACCCCTAAGATATTTATATTATTTGAAGCTATTGTGAAAGGTGTTGTTTTCCCTGGTTACTTTCTAAGTCTGTTTGTTGTTTGTATATAGAAGGACTACCGGATTTTGTGTGTTAAATGTTTTATCTAGTCATTTTGCTGAAAGTGTTTATCAGTTGTTGGAATTACACAGTGGAATTTTTGGGTAACTTATGTATATGTATAGTATCATGCCATCTACAAATAATGATATTTTGACTTCTTCCTTTCCAATTTGTATGCCCTTGATCTCCTTCAGTTGTATTATTGCTCTAGCTAAATCTTCAACCACTCTATTGAATAGGTATGTAGATAGTAGACTACTTTGTCTTGTTCTGAATTTTAGTGGAATTGCTTTGTGTTACTCTCCATTTAATTTGATGTTGGCTATAGGCTTGCTATAAACTGCCTTTATTATGTTTAGGTATGTCCCTTGTATCTCTAATCTCTCCAGCACTTTTATGATGAAGGGGCTTTGGACATTGTCAAAGGCCTTTTCTGCATCTTATGAGGTGACAATGTGGTTTTTCTTTCTGTTTGTTTATCTGGTGGATTACATTTATTAATGTTTCATATATTAAACCATCCTTGGGTTTCTGGGATGAAACCTACTTGATCACAGTGGATAATCTTTTTGATGTGTCTTGTATTTGGTTTGCAAGTATTTTATTGAGTCCTTTTGCATTTATAAGGGAGATTGGTCTGTAACTCTCTTTCTTTGTGGAGTCTTTGTGTGGTTTGGGTATCAGGGTAACTGTGGCCTCATAAAATGAAATGGACAATGTCCCTTCTGTTTCTATTTTGTGGAATTATTTGAGGAATATTGACATGGACTCTTCTTTGAAAGTATTATGTGCTAAAACCATCTGTTCTTGGGCTTTTTTTAAAGGGAGGGGGTGCTTCTATTTCTCTGGGGCTTAAAGTTCTGTTTAAATTCCTTATTGGATCTTGATTTAACTTGGTAAGTAGTAACTATTGAGGAAAATGATTCATTTATTTTAGATTTTCCTATTTGGTGAAACACAAGTTTTTTAAGTATGTCCTTAAAATTCTCCCAGTTTCCTCAGTATCTGTTATGTTTCCCTTTTTACTTCTGATTTTGTTAATTTGGATATTCTCTTTACACCTTTTAATTTGAATAAGGGTTTGTCAATGTTATGGATTTTCTCAGAGAACCAATTCTTTGTTTCATTGATTCTTTGTATCGTTCTCTTTGTTTCTGTTTTATTGACTTCAACCCTGAGTTTGATTATTTCTTGTCATCGTCTCCTTTTGGGTGTAACTTCTTTTTGTTCTAGAGCAGTGGTTCTCTTCCTTCCTAAGGATGCAACCCAAAAATCTCCATGTTGTGATGACTCCAACCATAAAATTATTTTGTTGCTACTTCATAACTGTGATTTTCTACTGTTATATCTGATATGTAGGATAGTTAACAACCCACAGATTAAGAACTGGTGTTCTAGAGCTTTCAGGTGTGCTACTAAGTTGCTAGTAGAGATCACTCCAGCTTTTGTTTGTTTGTTTGTATTTTTAATGTAGGCACTTAGTGCTGTGAACTTGCATCTTACAGCTGCCTCTCTTGTGTTCTATGAGGTTGGGTATGCTGTGTATTCATTTTCATTGAATTCTAGAAAGTCTTCAATTCCTTTCTTTATTTCTGTCTTTACCTATTTTCATTTGGTAGAGAGTTGTCCAGTCCCCATGGGCTTGTAAAGTTTCTGTTGTGGTTGATATCCAGTTTTAACTCATGGTGTTCTGATAGAATGTGTGATGTTAAAATAATTTTATTGTATCTGTTGAGACTTACTTTGTGATCGAGTATGTAGTCAGTTTTGGAGAAAGTTCTATGACGTGCTGAGAAGTGCATATATTCTTTTGAGTTTGGGTAAAATAATCTATAAATACCTGCTAGGTTCATTTGGTTTATACCATCAGTTAGCTCCAGCATTTCTCTGTTTATTTTTTGTTTGGATGACCTATTGATGAGAGTGGAGTATTGAAGACTCCCAACATGAGTGTGTGAGGGTCAATGTGTGATTTAAGCTGTGGTAGTGCTTCTTTTACAAACTTGGGCGTCTTTGTGTTTTGGCTAAGTTGCTAAGAATTGAAATGTCCTCTTGGCATATTTTTCCTTTGATTGAATATGTAGTGTCCTTCCCTATGTCTTCTGATTGGTTTGAAACCTGTTTTGTTAGATACTAAAGTGGCTACACCAGCTCATATCTTAGTTCCATTTACTTGGTGGTGGTGGTGGTGGTGGTGGTGGTGTGTGTGTGTTTCTTTCAGGAGCCATGATCGTGAGCTATTGGGGGATTCAATGAGAATACTACCATCATTTATAAGGTCAATCCACCAAAATCAAGGATTCTGATGGAGAATTCAACCAAAACACAAGGCATTTTGGAATGATTTCCTTTTGAATGAATTGGATGTTTGTTGTTGTAGAGTTCTTGTGCAATTACAGCAATGATATCTCCCTATTACCACACAACTTCATGTAATGTATATAAGTAATCTCATGATTACATCTGAATCTTATGGATATATATGATCAGGATGATGACTTCTCATTAGCTGTACAATTTTGATATAAAGACAATATACTAGGGTATGCTTCATAACTAGATCTATTGTGCCACAAGCCTGTAGACACTTAAAGCCTGCCTTGTTCCTCTTAGACTAACAAAGTTAATGGTCTTGCCTCACTCAGTCTAATACAAATTGCACATATTTGGCTCATTTTTACTTCAGAGCTAGTTCAAACTAACCTAAGGACCTTTGTAAATAGATCATAAGCTTAAAACTTCACAGTTATACACAAGGTTAGAGTCACAGGTGTCTACCAAGTTTACTAACACAAAACATCCTAAGAAAAGCATGCCAGTTCTTCAGTTGCCAAGTCTGCTGACAACAGATCCATGTTTTAAAGTTTGTCTCATTTGGGCACTATGGCCTTCCCTCTTATTCCTGAAACCTTGAAAATGTGTGTTGCTGTCAGGGACCAAGATGTCAGGAACCAAACATGAACCATGGAAAAGTACTAGCTAGGCCAGAGAACAAATTATAAGACCACTGCCCTTCCCCAGAGCAGTAACACCTGTTTACTAACCGGAGGCTCCCAAAGATAAGAAGACATTCTACAGTCAGGTGCCATGACAACCAAATGTAAAGAGCATTCCATGGTCAGGTAGCCTAGCAACAGAATAAATGGCCCCTGACCAGTGACCTTAGCCGACATCCTGCAGTTGCATGATCTGCACATCTCTCATGTTCTGCACCCCTTCCACGTCCCTTCCCCTTCCCTCCATCCTGCCCCCTCCACTCCTATGCTATATAAGCCTTGTGGAGGAAAATAAAATTTGCATCTTGATCAGAATCCTGTCTTGCTGTCATCTCTCATGTCCCCTGTTTCTTTCATTTGCTCCCACAGGTGGGGCATCCCAGTTGAAACCCCACTGGCCGGGGCATGTTGTCATGGTAAATGGCTCAGCTCCTTATTGCTTATTGCCCTAGGAATGTGCTTTTGACGAATGAGAATTAACTCTTGTAACTTTTCCTATTGCTTCAAGCCTTGTGCAGAGGAGGCATTTTAGACTAGATGAAAGAAGCTAAGGAATTAGGAACTAGAATAGTAACAGAGAATTAGAGCCAAGAAATTATAGACACATAGGAAGAGAATTAGAATTAAAAGTCAGAAGAATAAAGAGACATGCACAGAAAGAACATGGTGTGAGCAAATTCATTCCTTCACCTCAGATTCTTAGTTTTCCTCACTTATTGTAGCATCACCTTTTGAACCCTAAAAAGAAGTCTTTAAGGCTTGTCCTTAAAAGCCTTCCTTACGTTTCTCTATTCTTGATTTTGCTGGTCTGTATTATTTATTCTCTATGTTTTCATGTATGTGGTTAATGTTTTCAGGTTGGAGTTTTTCTTTTTTTAATTTAAAACATTTTTAATTGATTTTACATGCCAACCACAGAAACCCCTCTCATCCCTCTTCCCACACTATTTTGCCTTCCCCTGACCCAGCCCTCATTCCCTTCTCCAAAAGGATAAGTTCTCCCATGTGTGGGAGCCCGTTTTCGGTTCCTTATGGTTTTACCCAGCAGGTCCACATAGAGGATGATTAGGGCCATGGGCCTGAGTGCAGGTGTCTGAAATGGTCTGCACTTGGCTGTGCTGGGGGAGGAGGTCTTTTGCCTCACCCCTTGGCATCTCTTTAAATACCCTGGGGCAGAGACAGTTGGGGCCCTTTGGAATAGGTTCCAGGCTCTCTTGAGGCTATCCTTTATCTTCTATCTGTTTATTTCTGCACTATAAATCCTTCTATCTAATATTTCCTGATGCTCATGCTCAAGAAAACTCTGGGGAGCTGTGGGGTTGGTGGGTAAATGCCCCACACCCATGGGGGGACAGCTAAGCCTGGTTCATTCATATGAGGGAGGACCAAGGCTGTCTCCCCTGAATCAAGGGTGAGCAAGGTGTCCTACCATAAGTAATGGGATCTAAAAAGCCAGCTCCTGCATGGGGGATAGATCCTGACCACACTGCCAGACAGACCCAGCTATACAACTGTCTCCCTTATGCAGAGGATCTAGTCAGGACCCATGCATGATCCATAGCTGTCGTTCTAAAGCTTGTGACTTCCTATGAGCTTGGTTCAGTTGTCTCTGTAGGCTTCTACATCATATCTTGACCCCCACCTTGCTCATATAATACCTCTCCCCTCTCTTCAACTGGACTCCCTACTTGTTTTATGATAAATTGTAGGTTAACTCATAATCACTTTGTTTTCATATGAAAAATATTTGAATGAGTGTCTGTGTGTTTGATAACTATACAAGAACAAAAGTACATCCATTGAAGGTAAATAAGAGGTGTAAACAATATATTTTACTAATCACTTTGATTTCTAAACCCATTATGTTGCTGAAGTCACCAGATCATTGGTATTAAAAAAGTTCCTATTTTATTAAAAAGAGGTTAATTTTTATTTTATTTTTTCTTTTCATTTTTTTCTTTGTTAAGAAATTTTATACTCAGTCTACATACCACTCACAGATTTCCCCTTCTCCATCCTCCCACCCTCCAGCCCTTCCTCCCAAACCATCCAAAATCCCCACACCTCCCAAATCAAAGTCTCTCATGAGGAGTCAGCAGAGTCAGGCACACTGAGCCTAGGCAGGTCTAAGCGCCTCCACACTGCATCAAGTCTGCACAAGGCATCACACCACAGGCACCGGGCTCCCAAAAGCCTGCCCATGCAACAGGGACAGATCCAAATTCCCTGGCCTGGGTGCCCCCCAAACAGTTAGATCCAAACAATCGTCTTCCATATCCAGAGGGCCTAGTCCAGTCCGATGGGGGTTCCTCAGCCACTAGTCTACAGTTCATGGGCTTCCATCAGTATGGCCAGTCATCTCTGCATGTCTACACATAATGATCTTGACATCCCCTGCTTGCAGAATCCCTCCTCTCATCTATTGAATTCACAGAGCTCGGCCTGGAGCCTCACCATGGATCTCTCTATCTGCTTCCATTGGTCACTGGACAAAGGCTCTATGATGATAGTTAGGATATTCACTAGACTTGTCACCAGAGTAGACCAGTCCAGGGACCATCTAGACCACTGCCAGCACTCCAAGGTGAGGTCATCCTTGTGGATTCAGGAGAGCTTCCCTGGCACCCCTCATCTTCTTATTCCCATGATGTCCTCATCTATCACAGTATCTTCCTCCCTGGCCTCCCATTCTGTTCCTGTTCCAGCTTGACTCTCCTATTTCCCTATGTTCTCATGCCCCACTCCATGCCCTCCACCATCCCCCCCACTACAAGTCCACTCATGTAGATCTCCTCCACTTCTCCTTTGAAGGGACATCTATGTGTTCCTCCTAGAGTCTTTCCCTGCTAGCTGGCTCTCTGGAGCTGTGGGTTGCAGTCTGGCCATCCCTTCCCTCACATCTAGTATCCACTTTATGAGTGACTATATACTATGTTTGTCCTTCTGAATATGGGTTACTTCCTTTAGGATGATATTTTCTAGTTCCATCCATTTGCCTGCAAATTTCATGATATCATTGTTTTTTACTGCTGAGTAGTACTCTGTTGTGTATATGTGTTACATTTTCTTTATCCATTCTTCAGTTGAGGGGCATCTAGGTTGTTTTCATGTTCTTGCTATTACAAATAATGCTGATATGAACATAATTGGGCATGTGTTCTTGAGGTAAGATTGAGCATTCCTTGAGTATGCCCAAGAGTGGTATAGCTGGGTCTTGAGGAAGACTTATTCTCAATTTTCTGAGAAACCATCATACTGATTTCCAGAATGGCTGTACAAGTTTGCATTCCTACCAACAGTGGGGGAGTGTTCCCCTTGCTCCATATCCTCTCCAACATAAGCTGTCTTCAGCATTTATGATCTTAGCCATTCTGACAGGTGTAAGATAGTATCTCAGAGTTGTTTTGATTTGCATTTCCCTGGTGACTAAGGATTTTGAGTAATTTCTTAAATGTCTTTCAGCCATTTGAGATTCTTATATTGAGGATTCTCTGTTAAGCTCTGTAGCCCATTTTTAAAATTGGATTGTTCAGTATTTTGAAGTTTAGCTTTTTGAGTTCTTTGTATATTTTGGAGATCAGCCCTCTGTCAGATGTGGGGTTGGTGAAGATCTTTTCCCATTCTGTAGGCTGTCATTTTGTCTTATTGACTGTGTCCTTTCCTCTACAAAAGCTTCTCAGTTTCAGGAGGTCCCATTTATTAATTGTTGTTCTCAGTGTCTGTGCTACTGGTGTTATATTTATATTTAGGAAGTGGTCTCCACTGCCGATGTGTTCAAGACTACTTCCTATTTTTTCTTCTATCAAGTTCAGTGTAACTGGATTTATGTTGAGGTCTTTGATCCACTTGGACTTGAGTTTTGTACATGGCAACAGATAAGGATCTATATATTTGCAATTTTCTGCATGTTGACATCCAGTTATGCCAGCACCATTTATTGAAGATGTTTTCTTTTTCCCATGGTACTGTTTCGAATTCATTGTCAAAAATCCTTAAAAAATTCATAGGTATGTTGATTAATGTCAGGGTCTTCAATTCAATTCCATTGGTCCATGTATCAGTTTTTATGTCAGTACCAAGCTGTTTTTATTACTATAGCTCTATAGTATAGCTTGAGGTCAGGGATTGTGATGCCTCCAGAGACTGTTTTATTATACAGCATTCTTTTAGCGATCCTAGGTTTTTTGTTTTTCCATATAAAGTTAAGTATTGTTCTTTTTAATTCTGTGAAGAATAGCATTGGGATTTTGAGAGGGATTGCATTGAATCTGTAGATTGCTTTAGGCAAGATTGCTATCTTTACTATGTTAATTCTACCTATCTTTGAGCATGAGAGATCTTTCTATTTTCTGATATCTTTCTTCAGAGACTTAAAGTTGTTATCATACAGGTCTTTCATTTGCTTAGAGTTACCCGAAGGTATTTTATATTATTTGTGGCTATTGTAAAGGGTGCTGTTTCTCTGAATTCTTTCTCAGCCCATTTATTGCATATAGGAAGGCTAATGATTTTTTTGAGTTTATCTTGTATCCTGCCACATTACTGAAGATGTTTATCAGTTGTAGGATTTCCCCCATGGAATTTTTGGGGTCACTTATGTATACTATCATATTATCTGCAAATAGTGAAAGTTTGAGTTCTTCCTTTCCAGTTTGTATCCCCTTGATCTCCTTTTGCTCTCGTATTGCTCTAGCTAGAAATTCAAGTACTATATTGAATAAATATGGGGAAAGCAGACAGCCTTGTGTTGTTCCTGATTTTAATGGGATAGCTTTGAGTTTCTCTCCATTTGATTTGATGTTGGCTATTGGCTTGCTGTAAATAGCCTTTATTATGTTTAGGTATGTTCCTTGTATTCCTGATCTCTCTAGAACCTTTACCATGAAGGGGTATTGGATTTTGTCAAAGGCTTTTTTAGCACTTAATGAGATGATCATGTGGTTTTTTTCTTTCAATTTTTTTATATAGAGTATTACATTGACAGACTTTCGTATGTTGAACCATCCTTGCATCCCTTTGGTGAAGCCTATTTGGTCATGGTGGATAACTTTTTTGATGTGTTCCTGGATTTGGTTAGCCAGTATTTTATCAAGTATTTTTGCATCAATGTTCATGAGGGTGATTGGTGTGCAATTCTCTTTCTTTTTTTGCATCTTTGTGTGGTTTGGGTATCAGAGTAACTCTAGCCTCATTAAAAGAGTTTGGTAATGTTCCTTCTGTTTCTATTGTGTGGCATAATTTGAAGAACATTGGTATTAGCTCTTTGAAATATTGTAGAATTCTGTGCTGAAACCATCTGGTTTTGGGCTTTTTTTGGTTGGGAGACTTTTAATGAGAGTTTCTATTTCCTTTGAGGTTATTAGTCTGATTAACTAGTTTATCTGGTCTTGATTTAACTTTGGTATGTGCTACATATCCAAAAAATTGTCCACTTTTTTTAGATTTTCTAATTTAGTGGAGTACAGGTTTTTGAAGTATGATTTGATGATTCTGTGGATTTCCTCATTGTCTGTTGTTATGTCTCCTTTTTCATTTCTGATTTTGTTAATTTGGATGCTCTCTCTCTGCTTTTTGGTTAATTTGGATAAAGGCTTAGAAAATCTTGTTGATTATCTCAAAGAACCAACCCTTTGTTTTATTGATTCTTTGTATTATTTTTTTGTTTCTATTTTATTGATTTCAGCCCTCAATTTGATTATTTCCTGCCATCTATTCTTCCTGAGGTAACTTTGCTTTTTCTTGTTCTAGAGCATGTTAAGTCACTAGTGTGAGATTTCTCCAACTTCTTTATGTGTGAATTTAGAGCTATGAATTTTTCTCTTAGCACTGCTTTCATGGTGTCCCATAAGTTTGGGTATGTTGTACATTCATTTTCATTGAATTCTAAGAAATCTTTAATTCCTTTATTTCTTCCTTGACCAATTGGTGATTCAATTGGGCATTATTCAATTTCCATGAGATTGTAGGCCTTTTGTAATTTTTGTTGTTGTTGAAGTCTAACTTTAAGCCATGGTGGTCTGATAAGACACAGGAGGTTATTTCAAATTTTTGTATCTGTTGAGATTTGCTTTGTGACCAAGCATGTGGTTGATTTTGGAGAGGGTTCCATGGGGTGCTGAAAAGAAGGTGTATTCTTTTGTGTTAAGGTGGAATATTCTGTAGATATCTATTTAATCCATTTGAGTCATAATGTTTGTTAGTTCCCTTATTTTTCTGTTAAGTTCCTTTTTGGCATACCTTTCCACTGGTGAGAGTGGTGTGTAGAAGTCTCCCACTACTAGCATATGGGGTTTAATGTGTGATTTAAGCTTTAGTAATGTTTCTTTTACAAATGTAGGTATCCTTTTATTTGGGGCATAAATATTCAGAATTGAGACTTCATCTTGTCAAATTTTCCCTGTGATAAATATGTAGTGTCCTTCCCAATCTCTTTTGATTGATTATAGTTTAAAGTCTATTTTATTAGACATTAGGATGGCTACACCAGCTTGCTTCTTAAATCCATTAGATTGGAAAGTCTTTTCCCAGCCTCTTATTCTGAGGTAGTATCTGTCTTTGAAGTTGAGGTGTGTTTCTTGTATGCAGCAGAAGGATGGATCTTGTTTTTGTATCCATTCTGTTAGCCTGTGGCTTTTTATAGGTGAATTGAGACCATTGATATTTATGGATATTAATGTCCAGTGATTGTTAATTCCTGTTATTTTTTGGTGGTAGTGCTGTATGTTTCCCTTCTTTGGTTTTTGTTATTGTGGAACTATCTATTGCCTGTGTTTTCATGGTGTATCTAAATTATTTAGGTTTGATTTTTCCTTCAAATGCTTTATGTAGGGCTGGATTTGTGAAAAGATATTGTTTACATCTGGTTTTATCATGGAATATTTTGTTTACTTTGTCTATGTTGATTGAGAGTTTTGCTGAGTATAACAGTCTGGGTTGGCATCCATGGTCTCTTAGTGTCTGCATATTATCTGTCCAGAACCTTCTGGCTTCTAGAGTCTCCATTGAGATATCAAGTGTTTTTCTTATAGGTCTGCCTTTTTATTTTACTTGGCCTTTTTCCTTTGCAGCTCTTAATATTTTTTCTTGATTCTGTATGTTTAATGGTTTGATTATTACATGGTGAGGGGACTCCTTTTTGGATCCAGTCTATTTGGTATTCTGTAAGCTTCTTGTATCTTTATAGGCATTTTCTTCTTTAGGTTGGGAAAGGTTTTTTTTTCCCTATGATTTTATTGAATGTATTTTTTGTGCCTTTGAGGTGGTCGTCTTCTTCTTCTTCTTCTTCTTCTTCTTCTTCTTCTTCTTCTTCTTCTTCCTCTTCCTCTTCCTCTCCTCCCCCTCTTCCTCTTCCTCCTCCTCCTCTTCCTCCTTCTCCTTCTCCTATTTCTATTATTCTTATTATTCTTAGGTTTGGTCTTTTCATGTTGTCCCAAATTTCCTGGACATTTTGAGTTATGAATTTGTTGGCTTTTGTGTTTTCTTTGACTGATGATTCTATTTACTCTCTGGTATCTTCAATGCCAGAGATTTTTTCTTCCATCTCTTGCATTCTGTTGGTTATGCTTGCATCTGTAGTTCCTGTTCATTTACTCAGATTTTCCACTTCCAGCATTCCCTCAGTTTGTGTCTTCTTTATTGTCTCCATTTCAACTTTCAAATCTTGATCTTTTTCCCTCACTTGTTTAGTTGCTTTCTCTTGGCTTTCTTTAAGGTATTTGCTGGTTTCTTCCAATTTTTGTTTGACTTTTCCTCAAATTAAGGGAATTTTTCATTTCCTCTTTAAAGATCTCTATCATGTTATTAAGGTCATTTTTAAGGTCGATTTCTTCTGTTTCTTCTGTGTTGGCATGTTCAGGTCTTGCTGATGTAGGTTCAAATGGAGCCATATTAGTTTTTATGTTGTTGACTCTATTTTTTCACTGGCATCTACCCATCTCTTTCTCTACTTGGTCCAAGTGGTGTCTATGTCTGAGGGAGCCTCTCTTGATCTGATGGATAATCTTGGTCCAGTGGGAGCTCTTGGTCTAATTGGTGCTGATGGACTCTTTCTGTGAAGGAGCAGGTCTTAGTCTAATTTGGTGCTGGCACGCTCTGTCTCAGGGAACACTTACAATCTCAGAGGGTTGATGGGACTTGGGGGAGGTGTGGCTTGTGGGTTATAGGGTGTGATGGGGCATGGTGGTAGTCTGACCTTTCTGCAGGAGGCCTGCCAATTTGCTTGAGCCTGGGACTGCAATGAGTGGTGGTGTGGGGGCATAGGGTTGTGCCCTTGGTCCCCTTCTAGACAAAGACTCACCTTTTAGTCCAATAAGGCACTGGCAGGCTCTGTTTCAGGGAACATTTGCAGTCTCAGAGGGTGGGTGGGAGTTGGGTAAAGTAGGGCTTGTGGGTTGCAGGGTCTGATGGGGGATGGTGGTAGCCTGACCCGTCTGCAGAAGTTCTGCTTGCCAACTGGCCTGTAACTGGGACTGCAAATGGTGGTGGTGTGGCGGCGCAGGGTTGTGCCCTTGGGCCCAAAGCCTAGAGGCTGTGGTGTTCAGGTATGAGGATAAAGACTCACCTCTTAGTCGAATTGGATGCTAGCAGGCTCTGTCTCAAGGAACAGTTGCAGTCTCCTGGAGTTTTTCTTCCAGCACTTTTTAAAAGGCTATACTTTTAGATAAATATTGTCTAAATTTGACTTTATCCTTGGATATCTTATTTTCTCTATCTATGGTGATTGAAAGTTTTGCTGGTTATATAGTCTATGGTCCCTTTGAGTCTGCAGCAAACCTGTCTGGGCCCTTCTGGTTTTTAGCATCTCCACTGAGAAGTCAGGTGCAATTCTAATAGGTGTGACTTTATACAGTCCTTGGTCTTTTTCCCTTGCAACTTTTAATATTCTTTCTCTGTTTATACCTTTAATGTTTTGATTGTTACATGCTGAAAGGACTTTCCTTTGTGGTCCAATCTGTTTGGTGTTCTCTGTGCTTCTTGTACCTTTACAGACATCTCTTTTAGGTTAGGAAAATTTTCTTCTATGATTTTGCTGAAACTATTTTCTGGTCCTTTGAGTTAGGATTCTTCTCCTTCTATTCTTATTATTCTTAGGTTTGGCCTTTTCATAGTATTCCAGATTTCCTGGATGTTTTGTGTAAAGAGTTTTCTAAATTGAACATTTTCTTTGATCAATGTATCCATTTTTCCTCTCACATCTTAATGCCTGAGCTTCTTTCGCCAATCTCATGTGTTTTGGTGGTGAAGCTAGCCTGTGTACTTTCTGTTCATTTCCCTAAATTTTTCACTTCCAGAATTCTCCCACTTTGCATTTTTTATTGATTCTATTTTCTGCCCTTGAATCGTTTATTGCCTTCCACTGTTTGTGTTTTCCTGTAAGTGAGTTATTCATCTCCTCCCACTGTTTATATTTTCCTAGATTTCTTATTTATTCATATCCTCTTTAAGGACCTCTATCATCTACATAATGCTCTTTTAAAGTCTTGGGCTTGAGCTATGTTGGAATGTTTGGGGCCAGCTGTGGTAGGGTTGCTGGGCTCTAGTGGAGACATACTGTCCTTGCTGTTTCTGATTGTATTTTTGTGCTGGCATCCAGGAATCTGGTGTAGCAGTAACACCCATGTTACCACCCATTCACCATGTTCAAGTGAGGGGCTGAGGATTAAAAACATAGATAAGACAGTGGGTCATTATCTCAGCAGAATGCCAAATGCCATTTTTTGAAGGAGGGAGGAGATCTTAAATAAAGGCTTACAGCACAGTGGGAGAACCCCAGAGGGCAGAAGTTTGCTACAGATGTTTTATATTCTTGCATCCTAGCTGTTTATACCAAATGCAGGATACACAAACAAGGAACCTCTGGTAAGCATTTCATGAGGAAGGAAAATAGCAGGGAATTAGCATAGGAAAGACATCTGGTCAAAGTCAGCAAGCAAGGCAGCAGCTACTCACAGAACGGGGGGCCAGGGCCCAACAGGTCCCCCCTTTTTCCTCAAAAAATGAGCTCAAGTCTTAGGCTGCATGGGACATCAACATGTTACCTTACCTGTCATAGAGAGTACCTGCCCATGCCCCACAGGTCCCCTGTCTTAGGTTGGTGCATGCCCTCTCAGGTATTACCCATCATTGGATATACATTATCATACAGGCTCAAACATATCTGAGCTGTAGGGTGAACTGCTGCTAAAGATCTGAAAGTGGTGCTGGCCTTGCAATCTGTGCGTTCAACACAGAAAAGACCAACAGAAGTCCTAACCCACCCATAGCCAGTAGGCTAAGGGGAATTGAGCCATTTCATTCCTAAACTAGACTTACAGCAAATTGGAGTCCTAGTAAGATGGTATCCCAAAAGGAAATGGAACTTGAGTTTTATAACTACCAAAGCCAATCAAAATGTATATTACTACTGAATTAAATTTATTATAATTAACTGTGGTAGCTACTTTTGCTAACAGGGTCTCCATTGCTCCAGTTGTAATGACCAACTGTGAAATAGCAAACCCAGAAACAATAGCAATGGTGGCTGTTATTGCTGTAGTAGCAATGATAGCCACAGTGAAGTCAAATTTTCTTCTGGAGAATGTGAGAACCATCTGTGTCTTATTGCCGTGGTCCACTGGCAGGGACACAACTCCAGGAACACGAACCACCAAGGCCCATTTTTATTGATCCCAGCATGACTTAAGCTGACAGCTCTGCAAAAGAACAATTAAGAACCACAAAGAAAAACAGACAGCACAGAAGGAGCAGAACTAATGGTCTCATACTGGCTACATTCAGGCTCAAAAATTTTGAGATATCTTCAAAGGGGGCTGGATGAATTTCAGGAGGCCAATAAAAGTTGCACAGAGCCACTCCTGAAAAAGTAGATACTACACCAGCTTGAAGAGGATTGTGAAAATGAAAAAGCTCGGCTGGCATGGTACTCTTAGCAAATGGAGGTCAGTGACCATACTACCAAATGTCAGGGTTACCCCTAATCTCCAAGGTGCCTGGGTGACATGTTCTCAAACATTCTTGAAAAGGCAATTACCATACATTACCTTCTGAAGAATCCAACTTCTTGGCTAGAGTTCCTAGGTTTACATTAATGCTTGCCAAGGCTGGTTGTATTGGGCTCTCAATCCCCACTTCCATCAGAAGGAGACTTTTTCACGAAGGCCCAATAGGTCTCTACCATGTTGGGATTTGGCAGCAGCCACATGTCACACACAGTACCTAGGAACCCAAAGAGAAACATCATTGTCCTGTGAAAAAACACAAACAGACCCCTGGGTCCACACCAACACTGGATTGAGTCCCCTCCAAGTGCCAGCAGAAAGATCCTTCCATCACACCAGAGGATGATTTGCAACAGGAGCCCTCCAGTGCTTATCTGTAGCAGATATTCCAGCAAAAATTCACTGATAAAAATTTTAAATATATAAATCAAGGGAAAGAATAGAATGTGGAGAGGAGAGATGAGCTCCTAGCTCCCTCTTTTTTACTTTAGCAAAATGTGTTTTAAAGGTACGATGGCAACATTATACTATAGCCTGTCCTTGAGGATTGTAAGGAATGCCAGTCTTATTAACAATCGAAAAATTTTGGCAGGATTTTGAAAACCTCATACAGCTGTATGCGGGACTATTATCAGTCTTTATGCATTTTGGCTCTCCCATACAAGCAAAAGCATGAAGACAATGATTCTTTACATCCTTAACCTTTTCACCTGAATGGGCAGAGGCAAAAATTAGAGAGGGATATGTATCGATAGATACATGGACATATTGTAAGTTTCCAAAGGAAAGCATGTGTTTGACATTCTAGAAATTCAAACAGCATTGACTTAGAATTCCATGTCCTGACTGAAACCATTTTTCACCAGAAGTTGGGCCCATTTAAACTTCTTCTTTCTCCCATGAAGCGATTACTAGTAATGAGTTATTCCCACCATAAGGGAAAAACAGAAAAAATTTGCTATGAAGGGATCTTTAATATTGAATTATTCCCACTCTGAGGGAAGAATAAAAAACATTTAAACCAAAGTTAAGCAAATAGACAACAAAATTTTAAGCTCTGGGCTTCCTTGATGTTCAGCTAGCAGCACTGTGGCCCACCTATTGATTCTTTGGAATTCAGATGCTGCAGCTCTGTGCTGGCAGGCAGAAAGAGCTCAGAGTTTTAGCTATCCTGAAATTTTTATATTGAAAAGAACCTTTTCTTCCTCTATTACTACTGGGAAGAGGCTTTTTTCTTTCTTTTATTTTTCTTTTACAGGGCTTTAAAATCTTTAGGCCTAGTTTCATTATTTTTTCCCTTTTTACTAAGAAAATCCTTTTTTCTTGATTAAAAGTTTCTCCCTTTTCTATTGGGAAGATTTCCTTTTTTATTTTCTTTCTTTACCTTTAATCTGGCATATTAAATCCCCAGAGAGCAGAAACAAGGGACTAACATTCTGGAGGATCTGAATAAAATCTTTAGCTGTCTTGCTCTTAAAGGTGGTGCCATGCTGCTTCATCAGTCCAATTAACTGTTCCCCCTAGGAGCAACTGTGAACTAGCTGCACCCATGACAATTCATAACAATTCACCCGACCTTACCTGTTCTTTTCTTTAAAATGCCGGCCAGCCTTACTTCAGGTGTCCATCAGCTTGTCCCTTTTGTCTCAGATCTCAGTGGGACCTCCACTTGTAGCAGTAATGCCAGTGCTACCACCACCTATTCACCATGTTAAAGCAAGGGGTTGAGGAATGCATGGCTGGATTTCAGCTTTTAGCCAGAATACGTGGCTACTCTTCCTTCCTTCCTTCCTTCCTTTCTTTCTTTCTTTCTTTCTTTCTTTCTCCCCGCTCCCCCCCCTCCTCTCTTTCTCTTTGGATTCCCATCTTGGACGCTAGGTAGCTGTTTTGAAATTTCCTTATATTTCTACTGTTCTATGCAGACTTGGTAAGTCAATTAAGACACCAGATATTCTAAAGGGAAAAACTACTTAAAAGATAAATTTTTTTCCACATTAAAAAAGGGTATTATGTGTACATTAAAAGAAAATTGGACTTTGATAAAATTTTAGGCAGTCTGAAAATGGAACAACTATATGAGAAGATTAATGTTGATGGGATGTACATTATATCAGTTATAGACATTATTACTTTCCTTATCCTTATTTTGCTATTTAAAAAGATAGTCAATTTAAGTAGCAGGATAAAAGCTTTAGAAAAACCTGTTGAAATGAATTATAGAGAAATTCAGATTCAGACAGAAGAATTTAATAGTGAAATTATTACAGGATTGGATTATAAGGTTACAGCCTGTTTTCACATAATCACCCTTAATTTATCCAGTAACCATACAGCAGCTACTTTGTCAAGTGAATGCACAAAAATTTTGGACTCTAATTGAAATGTTAGATTAAAGAAGGTTTAAGGAGGCAATAGTATCTTATGGCATGGATTCCCCATTTGTAAAGCAAATGTTAAACTCCTGGTCAACTTATAATAAGATTATACCTCAGGACTGGCAACAGCTGGTAAATGTTGTCCTGGAACCTGGGGCACAGCTACAGTGGTGTATGTGGTTCAAAGATGAAGCTAAAAACTTAGAAAATCAGTGGAGGGATAGAGGTGTTGCAAATATCACTTGTTGGAGAAGGCCAATATGCTGAAATACAAAGACAATATTTATATGATAACCAAATCCTAATTCTATGTTGAATGGCAGCCTTGAATGCATGGGACAGAATTGAGGAAACAGGAAAGAAAACTGAATCATTCACAAAAGTTATACAGGGTCAATGGAACCCTTCATGGATGTCTTACAAAGACTGACTTCAGCAGTAAATAGAATGGTCCCAAATTCAGAAGCTAGCCAGATAATAATCAAATCATTGGCCTTTGAGAATGAGATTGCAGCATGCAAGAGAATAATCAGGCATTAAAGGTAACATCTGCACCCTTGGAAAATTGAATTAGAGACACATTTAATGTTGAGGCTCATGGCCATGATGATATGTGGATAGGAGAAGCAGTTTCAAGAGGTTTGAGGAATGTCAGATGATTTGGATGCAGAAAGCAAGGACATTTGAAAAGCGACTATAAATAGGGCATTCCCAGAAAGAATGTTTCTACAAGGAACAATGGATACAGAATGCTCCTTCCTTCTGGAGTATGCAGAAAGTGTGGTGTTTTTTTTTTGTTTGTTTGTTTTTTGGGTTTTGGAGACAGGGTTTTCTGGTGTAGCTTTGTGCCTTTCCTGTAACTCACTTGGTAGCCCAGGCTAGCCTCAAACTCACAGAGATCCACCTGCCTCTGCCTCCTGACTGCTGGGATTACAAGCATGCACCACCACTGCCCAGCCTAGAAAGTGTGTTAAGGGTAAACATTGGACCAACAAATGTAGAACAACAAGGGACATACAAGGTAATCCTTTGCCTTGGTCAGAAAACTCCCAGAGGGGCCTCAGTAAGGCCCCTACAGCAAATCCAGTTCAGACCTTTCCTGCAGTCACAGAAGAAACCCTTACTAAGAGCAATTAAATAACCAAATACCTATTGGAATAAACCAGGCTGCTCAGAGTGATGGAATAGCTGAGACAGAGAGAACAGAAAATTCAGGAGAAACCATAAAGAAATTTTTTTGGCAAACTTCTATAAATGAACAAAGGCCAAAATTAACAATAAGAATAAATGGTGTTTTGTTGTCTGGTCTGGTAGACACAGGTGCTGATGTGACCATAATTGCACTAGAATTTTGGCATCCAACTTGGCCTTTTCAGTAGGTAAAATTGGAACATTATCTCATGTGAAACAGAGTACAAGATGGCTCAAATATATAGGTCCAGAAGGACAGAGAGGAAAATTATAACCATATGTGGTTAACATAGCTATGAATTTGTGGGGCCGAGACCTGTTACAACAATGTTGTACTCAGATTAACATCCCTCCAACTTCAGAAACAAATCTTAAACTAGCACATGTTCTGAGAGAAATATTAGAAGGTATTATTCTAATGAGTGGTTACCAGCCATCCAGACTGTACAAGAACAGGGCACAACAATTGATGATCCTCCAAAGACACCAACAGCTCTACCTTTAAAATGGTTAATAGACAAGTCTGTATGGGTTTATCAATGGCCTTTAACAACAGAGAAACTCCAGGCTTTAGAAGAGCTGGTAGAAGAGCAGTTAAATGCTCAGCATATTGAGGAATAACCAGCCCTTGGAATTCTCCTGTATTTGCTATTACAAAGAAATCTGGTAAATGGAGAATGATAACAGACCTTAGATCAATTAACAAAGTAATTCAGCCAATGGACTCTCAACAATGTGGAATTCCTTTGTCTACTCAGTTACCTAAAGGATGGCCTCTTATAGTTATTGATTGGTTTATTTATTTTTCCATTTTTCTTTATTAAGCAATTTTCTACTCACTGTACACACCACCCACAGATCCCACTTCCTCCCTCCTCCCATCTCCTAGCCTTCCTTCCCAAGCCACCCCACATCCCTACACCCTCCAGATCAAGGTCTCCCATGGGGAGTCAGCAGAGCCCAGGACACTGAGCTTAGGCAGGTCCAAGCCCCCTCCCACTGTACCAAGGCTGTTCAAGGCACCACACCACAGGCACCAGATTCCCAAAAGCCTGCCCATGCACCAAGGATGGATCCTGATCCCACTGCCTGTATGCTCCCCAAACAGTTTGAGCCATACAACCATCTTCCATATCCAGAGGGTCTAGTCCAGTCCTGTGGGGGCTTCACAGCCACTAGTCTAAACTTCATGGGCCTCCAATTTTGTGGCCAGTCATCTCTGCACTTCTTCCTGTCATGATCTCGATGTTCCCTGCATGCAGAATCCCTCCACTCTCTCATCGATTTGATTCCTGAAGCTCAGCCTGGCGCCTGGCCATAGATTTCTGCATCTGCTTCCATCAGTCACTGGATAAAGGCTCTATGATGATAGTTACGATATTCGCTAGACCGGTCATCAGAGTAGACCAGTCCAGGCACCCTTAGTTATTGATTTAAAAGACTGTTTCCTTTCAATACCTTTACAAGAAAAAGACAGAGAAAGATTTGCCTTCATGGTTCTTACTTATAATAACTCTCAACCGGTTAAGAGATATTAATGGAGGGTCCTCCCACTGGGAATGTTGAATAGCCCAACCCTGTGCCAATATTTCGTACAACATCCATTGGAAGTGATATGTAAAAATTTCCTAAATCTATAATTTGCCATTATATGGATGATATTTTACTAGCTGACTCAAATGCAGATACTTTAGAAAGAATGTTTGAAGAAGTAAAGAAAAATTTGCCTTGCTGGGGATTTCAAGTTGCTCCTCAAAAGATACAAAGAGAAGATTATATTAATTTTTTAGGATATAAAATAAGTCTACAAAAAATAAGACCCCAAAAGGTGCAAATTAGGAGAGATCCATTACAGACTCTTAATGTCTTTCAAAGATTATTTGGAGACATTTCTCATCTATGAACTATTGTTGGGGTAAAAAATGATGAACTGAATAAGTTGTTCAAAACCTTAGAAGGTGACAAGGACTTAAATAGTCCAAGAGAATTATCACCTGAAGCTGATAAAGAATTGGCCTTGGTAGAAAAGAAAGTGCACGAAGGACATGTGGATTGTGTTGAACCATAGCTGGATAGCATTTTGGTTATTTTACCCTCTAGGCATTCTCCTACAGGAACGTTAATGCAGAGGGAAGATATTATATTGGAATGGATATTTTTACCAAATAAACCGAATAAAAGATTAAAAACTTATGTGGAAAAAAATCTCTGACTTGATTTTGAAAGGAAAATCGAGACTTCATCAATTAGCAGGAATAGACCCAGCAGAAATTGTCATACCTTTAACTAAGGAGGACATTGAAAAATTAAGGGCAGAAAGTGAACCTTGGCAAAGAGCTTGAAATAATTTTTTTGGGAGAAATTGAGAGCAAATAACCCAAAACCTATAGAATTGATCTTATAAAGAGAGCTGATTAGATTTTGCCTCGAATTGTATGGGAAGCACCCATATCTGGAGTTTGTACATTTTATACAGATGTAAACAAATAAGGAAAGGCAAGTTACAAATCAGAAAATTTAAGTAAAGTGATTCAAAGTGTTTGTAATTCCGTTCAAAAATCTGAATTGTATGCTATTCTGTTGGTATTAATGGATTTTTCAGAACCTCTGCAAATAGTTACTGACTCTCAGTATGCTGAAAGAGTGATATTATATATTGAGACTGCAAATTTATCCTTGATGCTTCAGAATTAACTTCAATATTTATTCAGTTACAAGATAAAATCAGGAAAAGGAATCATCCTTTATATATAACTCACATCCGATCCCATACTGGTCTGCCAGGCCCTCTAGCACAAGGTAATGATGAGATTGATAAATTATTGATAGGAAATGTGTTGGAGGCCTCAGAATTTCATTAAAAAATTCATGTCAATAGTAAAGGTTTAAAAAAGGATTTTTCCGTATCCTGGCAACAATCCAAGGAAATTGTAAGGAAATGTCCTACTTGTTCCTTTTACAATCAGACACCATTGTCAGCAGGATGTAACCCAAAGGCTACTCAGAGGAATGAAATCTGGCAGATGGGTGTGATTCACTTTGCAGGATTTGGAAAATTGAAATATGCACACCATACCATAGATACATATTCAGGATTTCAATGGGCAACTGCTTTAAGTTCTGAAAAAGCTGATTCTGTAATCACATATTTGCTAGAAAGTATGGCCATCATGGGTATATCTGCACAAATTAAAACTGACAGTGTTCCAGCATATGTCTCTGTTAAAATGAAACAGGTTTTTTTGCTTATTACAATATAAAGCATATTACAGGTATACCACATAATCCTACAGGCCAAGCAGTTATAGAAAGATCAAACAGAACTCTAAAGGATATGCTAAATAAACAGAAAGGGGTAACAACCCCCCCAGAAATAGACTGCACAATGCTCTATTAACTTTGAATTTTCTCAGTGCTAATGAGAAAGGAACAACAGCTACAGAGAAACATTGGATAATAGGAAAAACTACAGAATTAAATCAACCTCTATACTTTAAGGATGTGCTGACCTCAGAATGGAAACCAGGATATGTGTTACATTGGGGACAAAGTTTTGTTTTTGTTTCTACAGGAGAAAATAAGCTGTGGATACCATCAAAATTGATAAAGGTTCAATTTGAACAAGAGAGACCTCTTAATTAGAAGAAGTGATAGTTCATTAACCAGTGTGACTACACAATTTAAACTAACTAATACCATTGACACATGCCTTTTCATTTAATCAGATAATACTTGCCAAAAGGCAACCTCCTCAAAATTAGTCTTGGGGAAAGGTTATTGTTTTTGTCTTTTAGGAGAAAGAAGGCTAGGGAATCTAAAGAACACTGGACAAATGAGACATCTCAAGAAAAGGACAAATCATCTAGAAAAAATGTCACAAGAAAAAGAGTAAAATGGCCTATTGGTATATCATCTATAAATTTTCATAAGTCTTCCTAAATGTTTATTTCTGATCTTCTATAAAGAAATTTAACACTATTGGTCCTCTTATAATCCCAGTTCAATTAAAAATTAAAGCTGGCTTTGGAGTTGGAGAATGGCTCTTTCCTTCTTTAAACTCAAGCATGTTGTTAAAAGGAAAATGCAAACTCCCTGTATCATGCCAGAAGAAAGAGCCATTTTCTGATATGGGATAGGAGAAAAACCAAATTAATTAAGGGACTATTCTATTACTACTAATCTCAATTCTTTGATTTTGTTGTGAATCTTTAAACTTTTCTTAAAGTATGAATTTTATATCAAAATTTATAAGATTAATATATATATATATATATATATATATATATATATATATATACACACACACACACACACACACACACACATTTTAAACTTTGTTAAGATAGTAATGGTCATATAGAGTACTAATTCTAGAAAAAAGGCTTCAATTACCTGCCTATACATGTCTTTGTGTTCAAGTCTTTATTAGTTTTCTGCAGGAAAACTAATGGCCAGGCCTAACATCAAATTTGAAGTCTCCAGGAAGAAGATGGGGGCCCACAACAACAACAATTCCACATGGACAATAATACTACCACTAAGCTGATAAACATCATCTACAGATCAGCTTTGGACTATAAACTTCTCAGAGCAATTTTGAGATAGCTAGGTGAGATGATCTAATTTCTAAGACTACTTGAATAAGGAGTTGAGATAACCCCGAACTATGGCATTATGCACAGACTGGACAACAAAGTATATAGCTACCTTTCCTAGAATGTGACAATTAACCCTAAATTCTTCTTTTCAGAATAAAGATGCCTTTGCCCATATCCAGCAGGAAGAAATTTTAAGAATATGATGCCCACATTCCCAAAGAGGTGGTGTGGGCAGGTGTTTTTTTGTCTTTTAATGGGTTTTGGGTCTGGGATAAATTTCATTGTTTAGGAGGTTTGGTTAAAAGTTGTTGTTAAGGGTTAGGAAAAGGGCTAAGCAAAGGATACTAGATTTAAGGTTCTTGTTAAAAAAAGATACATAGAAATGGTAGAATAAGAATTTCAGAAAGGAAACTCACTAAAGGGTATAAGTATAATTTTTTAAAAACTTTTTAAAAATTATATTTGTGTTTTAATTTTACATCCTCCCCCTCCCACCCCTGCCTTTCCCCCCTGCTTCTCCCCCCATTTCCATCACCTCAAGGGCAAAGAGTCCCCTGGGAATTCAGCTCAACCTAGTGGATTCAGTACAGGCAGGTCCAGTCCCCTTCTTCCAGGCTGAGCAAAGTGTCCCTGCATATGCCCCAGGTTCCAAACAGCCAGCTCATGCACTAAGGACAGGTCCCACGGCCTGGATACCTCCCAAACACTTCAAGCTATTCAATTATCTCACTTATCCAGAGGGCTTGATCCAGTTGGGGGCTCCACAGCTTTTGGTTCATAATTCATGTGTTTCCATTAGTTTGGCTACTTGTCCCTGTGCCTTTTCCAATCTTTGGCTCAACAATTCACGCTCTTACAGTCCCTCCTCTTTCTTGAAAATTGGACACACAGAGCTCCACATGGGGCCTGGCTGAGGCTCTCTGCATCCACTTCCATCAGTTATTGGATAAGAGTTCCAGCTCGACTGGTAGGGTGTTTCACCATCTGATCACCAGACTAGGTCAGTTTGGGCTTTCTCTCGACGATTGCCAGTAGTCTACATTGGAAGTATCATTGTAGATTTCTGGGGACCTCTCTAGCTCTTTGCTTCTTCCTGTTCTCATGTGGTCTTCATATATCATGGTCTGTTACTCCTTGTTCTCCCTTTCTGTTCTTAATCCAGCTTGGATCTCCTGCTCCCCTACTATCTTTCCCTCGAACCTTGCCCTTTATTACCCTTACTCTCGTCCAGGTTGTTCATGTAGATCTCATCCATTTCTCTGTCTTTCGGTGATCCCTGTGTCTTTCTTAGTGTCCTGCTTTCTAGGTAGCCTCCTTGGAGTTGTGAGTAGCAGTCTAGTCATCTTTGTTTTACATCTAGTATCCTCCTATGAGTGAGCACATACCATGTTTGTCCTTCTGAGTCTGGGTTACCTCACTCAGGATGATATTTTTCTAGATCCATCCATTTGCCTGCAAACCTCATGATGTCATTGTTTTTCTCTGCTGAGTAGTACTCCATTGTGTATATGTACCACATTTTCTTTATCCAGTCTTCAGTTGAAGGGCATCTAGGTTGTTTCCAGGTTCTGGCTATTACAAACAATGCTGATACGAACATAGCTGAGCAAATGCCCTTGTGGTATGATTGAGCATACCTTGGGTATATGCCCAAGAGTGGTATAGCTAGGTCTTGGGGGAGATGGATTCCCAGTTTTCTAAGGAAGCGCCATATTGATTTCCAAAGTGGCTGTACAAGCGTGCATTCCCACCAGCAGTGGAGGAGAGTTCCCCTTGCTCCACATGCTCTCCCGCATAAGCTGTCTTCTGTGTTTTTGATCTTAGCCATTCTGAGAGTTGTAAGGTGGTGTCTCAGAGTTGTTTTGAATTGCATTTCCTAGATAATTAGGGATGTTGAGCAATTCCTTAAATGTCTTTCAGCCATTTGGTTTCTTCTGTTAAGAATTCTCTGTTTAGTTCTATAGCCCATTTCTCAATTGGACTGTTGGGCATTTTGATGTCTAATTTCTTGATTTCATTATATATTCTGGATATCAGCCCTCTGTCAGATGTCAGTTGATGAAGACCATTTCCTATTCTGTAGGCTGTTGCTTTGTCTTATTGACTGTGTCCTTTGCTCTACAAAAGTCCTATTGATTGATTGTTTCTAAGTCCCATTGATTGATTGTTTCTCTCAGTGTCTGTGCTACTTGTATTATATTTAGGAGTGATCTCTTATGCCAATGTCTTCAAGACTACTTCCTACTTTCTCTTCTATCAGGTTCAGAGTAACTGGATTTATGTTGAGGTCTTTGAGCCACTTGGACTTAAGTTTTGTGCACGGTGACAGATATGGATCTATGTGCAGCCTTCTACTCATTGACATCCAGTTATGCCAGCACCATTTGTTGAAGATGCTTTCTTTTTTCCATTGTACATTTTCGGCTTCTTTGTCAAAAATTATATGCTCATAGGTGTGCAGGTTAATGTCAGGGTCTTCAATTCGATTCCATTGGTCCACATGTCGGTTTTTATGCCAGTACCAAGCTGTTTTTATTACTGTAGCTTTATAGTAGAGCTTGAGATTGGGGATTGTGATGCCTCTAGAGGTTTTATTGTACAGGATTCTTCTGGCTATCCTGGGTTTTTTGTTTTTCCATATGAAGTTGAATATTATTCTTTCCAGGTCTGTGAAGAATTGTGTTGGTATTTTGATGGGGATTGCATCAAATCTGTGGATTGTTTTTGGTAAGATTGCCATTTTTACTATGTTAATCCTGCCTATCCATGAGCATGGGAGATCTTTCCATTTTCTGACATGTTCCTCAATTTCTTTTTTCAAGGATTTAAAGTTCTTGTTGTATAGGTCCTTCACATGCTTAGTTAGAGTAACCCCAAGGTATTTTATATCATTTGTGGCTATTATAAAGGGTGATGTATCTCTGATTTCCTTCTCAGCCTGTTTGTCTATTGTATATAGGAGTGCTACTGATTTTTTTTGAGTTGATCTTGTATCCTGCTATGTTACTGAAGGTTTTTATTAGCTGTATCAGTTCCTTGGTTGAATTTTTGGGGGCACTCATGTATACTATCATGTCATCTGCAAATAAAGAAAGCTTGACTTCTCCCTTACCAATTTGTATCCCCTTAATCTCCTTATGTTGTCTTATAGCTCTGGCTTCAAGTACTATATTGAATAAGTATGGGGAGAGGGGACAGTCTTGCCTTGTTCCTGATTTTAGTGGTATTGCTTTGAGTTTCTCTCCATTTAATTTGATGTTGGCTGTTGGCTTGCTGTAGATTGCCTTTATTATGTTTAGGTATGTTCCCTGTATTCCTGATCGCTCCAAGACCTTTATCATGAAGGGTTGCTAGATTTGGTCAAATGACTTTTCTATGTCTAGTGAGATGATCATGTGGGTTTTTTTCTTTGAGTTTGTTTATATGGTGTATTACATTGATGGACTTTCATATGTTGAACCACCCTTGTATCCCTGGGATGAAGCCTACTTGATCATGGTGGATAATTGTTTTGATGTGTTCTTGGAGTCTGTTTGCCAGTATTTTATTGAGTATTTTTGCATCAATGTTCATGAGGGAGATTGGTCTGTAGTTCTCTTTCTTTGTTGCATCTTTGTTTGGTTTAGGAATCAGGGTAATTGTAGCCTCATAGAAGGAGTTTGGTAATATTCCTTCTGCTTCTGTTGTGTGAAACATTTTAATGATTATTGGTATCAAGTCTTCTTTGAAGATCTGGTAGAATTCTTTAGTGAAACCATCTGGTCCTGGGCTTTTTTTGGTTGGGAGACTTTTAATGACTGATTCTATTTCCTTAGGGGTTATTGGACCATTTAAATGGTTTATCTGGTCTTGGTTTAACTTAGGTGCATGGTACCTATCCAGCAAATTATTCATTTCTTTTAGATTTTCCAGTTTTGTGGAGTAGAGGTTTTTGAAGTATGACCTGATGATTTTCTGGATTTCCTCATTGTCTGTTGTTATGTCTCCCTTTTCATTTCTGATTTTGTTAATTTGGATGCTCTCTCTCTCTGTCTTTTGGTTAGTTTGGATAAGGGCTTGTCTGTCTTGTTGATTTTCTCAAAGAACCAACTCTTTGTTTCATTAATTTTTTGTATTGATATCTTTGTTTCTATTTTATTGATTTCAACTCTCAATTTGATAATTTCCTGTAGTTGGACTTTTCCTGCCTGGCCCAGTCAGGACAAATCTCTCTCATCTGCCAGGCCCATAGACACTCATACCCAACCAAGTAAACACATAGAAACTTACATTGCTTACAAACTGTATGCTCGTGGCAGGCTTTTAGTTATCTGCTTCTTCTATCTTAAATTAACACATTTCTGTTAGTCTATACTTTGCCACATGGCTTGTGGCTTACCAGTGTCTTTACATGTTGCTTTTCATGGTGGCGGCTGGCAGTGTCTCTCTCCAGCCTTCTACTTCCCAGAATTCTCTTCTGTCTTGTCCTGCCTATACTTCCTGCCTGGCCTCTGGCCAATCAGAACTTTATTTACACAGAGCGATATCCACAGCACTTCCCCTTTTCTTTTTTTTTTTTTTAAGGAAGGTTTTAACTTTTACATAGTTCAATTACATATAACAAAACAATTATCAAGCAAGAATTACAGTTACAATATTAAAGAAGATATCCTATCTATCTTATATTTGTGAGTCTAAGGTTTTATATCTAACTTATCTTTTATCATAACTGAGGAAATTTATAACTATCTAGTCTTCACACCACATCCAAGACCTCAGAAATGATATATATTAGCTGAGAACCAGAGAAGGATGTAGCATTTTTTCAGGAGTTTTGCAAGAGTAGACAGAGACAGCTGGCAGCCTGGACAGTCACCTAATGTTCCTTTGTAAAGTTGGGGCATTGTCTTCAGCCCACAGGGCTAGAGTCCCTGGGTCACTTCTCTCAGTGTCCTTAGAATGTCTGGCAGTTTCCTCTGTGAAGCAGGAACCTGAAGGACCATTTTGTCAAGCAAAGTTCAGTGGTCACCTTTCTATGGGTCCTGCATGTCCAGTTTGACGAGCAGTCCAGGCAAAGACAGTTTCTTGCGCAAATGGCTATTTTTGCCAGGTGAAGATAAAAC